>NC_135968.1:44980433-45062933 GCF_053455715.1 Rhinoraja longicauda
TATTAGCTTTATTAATAGCATGCCATTTGCTGCAAGGCTTTTAGTCACTTCCAGATGAATTTCTGGCTTCTCTCTGCTTAGTTCAATACAATTCATTCCAAAACCTGTCCCAATTCCTTTACCTCATTTACATCCATGTCTTTCCAACTAGTCTTCCTTTTGGGTTATAATAAGTGGTTGAACAACAACTTCTCAAATCTCTACACTTCTGTTTGTCACCCTACTTACTTTCTCAGAAAGTGTACAATCTTCAACTAACCGTCAAAAGTAAAACTACAAAAAACTACTTCACAATTTTCTCCCTCACGTTTTGTTGCAGCTCATCCATGTTTTCCTTGTCCCAAAAGGCATGATATTGGTGCAGGATAACCCAGATAGGAACTTCTTCCATCAGCAGACTGCTTGCCCAAATTGATCATCCATTCCCAGTAATTCTGGATTATTGGGAACAGTGGCACAGCAGCAGAGTGGCTGCCTCACAGAACCAGAGAGCCGGCTTCGCTCCTGACGACGGATGCCGTCTGTGCGGAGTTTGCACGTTCTCCCCTATGACCACATGGGTTTTCTCCAGGTGCTCTGGTATCCTCCCACTTTCCAAAGACGAGCAGGTTTGCAGGTTAATTGGCTTCTAGAAATTGTCCCTAGTGAGTAGGATGTGAAACTGGGATCAAAATAACGAGTGTACGAGTAATTGTTGGTCAGCATGGACTCGATGGGCCAAAGGCCCTGGCTCCACACTGTATCTCTAAACTAACTTCTCAGGATCAGATGACAACAGCATCGGCAGTTCCATCCTCCACATCAGAAGACAACAATACTGATTGTGGATATGGAACAGCACCTCATATTTCGCCTGGGCAGCTTGCAGCCCAGTGGTATGAACATCGACTTCTCCAACTTTAGATAGTTCCTCTGTCCCTCTCTTCCCCTCCCCCTTCCCAGATCTCCCTCTATCTTCCTGTCTCCACCTATATCCTTCCTTTGTCCCGCCCCCCTGACATCAGTCTGAAGAAGGGTCTCGACCTGAAACGTCGCCCATTCCTTCTCTCCCGAGATGCTGCCTGACCTGCTGAGTTACTCCAGCATTTTGTGAATAAATACCTTCTGATTGTGGATGATCAGCTATGATCATAGTGAATGGCAGTGTTGACTCGAAGGGCCGAATGGCCTACTGCTGCACCTATTGTCTATATCCTTTCTGTTGGTTGCAAATCAATGATTGGGCAACCTCCTACTCATCAAATGTGGAACACTAATTTCTTCAAATTTCCAACCTATCAAAGTGTGCTGCCGAAATATTATCAGCATGTCTCATGCTTAACCAGAGACCTAAACATCCTCGACCACAGCTACATAATGATCAAAACCACATACTGCTCTGCTCCCAGGCAAATCTGATCACCTTGGTGTGCTTCTACTCTCCGTTTACAAACAGAAACTGGAACAGGAGGATCTGATACAGAAAGCCTGCAATGCTGTTCTGAGGAAATAGATGGGATCCTTCATGGCTGCATTGAGTTGGTGGACTTGGTCCGCATTCAACCTAGATGAATACGCCATTGCTATCATAGAGAGACACAAAACGTTGGAGTAACTCTGCGGGTCAGGCAGCATCTCTGGAGAGAAGGAATGGGTGACGTTTCGGGTCGAAACCCTTCTTCAGACTGAGAAGACAGATGAAGTCTGAAGAAAGGTCTCAATCCAAAACATCACCCATTTCTTCTCTCCAGAGATGCTGCATGTCCTGCTGAGTTCCTCCAGCTCTTTGTGTTCCTCTTCTGTTTAAACCAGCACCTGCAGTTCCTTCCTACACACTGCTACCATAGACTTCATCAACAAGTGCGTTGAGGACAGTTGCATTTAAGAGGATGGTATCAGACAGGGCCCTTGAGGAATATAAAGAAAGGAGGAAAGAACTCAAGCAGGTGATTAGAAGGGCAAAAAGGGGCCATGAAATGGCTTTGGCGAGTAAGGTTGGAAAAATCCCAAAGCTTTTTAAAACGACATTTAAAATAAGAGAGTAACCAGAGAGAAGGTAGGACTGCTCAAGGATAAAGAAGGGGATTTGTGCTTGGAATGTAGGCGAGGTACTAAACAAGTACTTTGCATCCATTTTCACCCAGGAGCAGGACATGAGGCACAGTGCGATCAATGTGGAGAATACATAGAAAATAGGTGCAGGAGGAGGCCATTTGGCCCTTCGAGCCAGCACCGCCATTCATTGTGATCATGGCTGATCATCCACAATCAGTAACCCGTGCCTGCCTTCTCCACATATCCCTTGATTCCACTAGCCCCTAGAGCTCTATCTAACTCTCTCTTAAATTCATCCAGTGAATTGCCCTCCACTGCCCTCTGTGGCAGAGAATTCCACAAATCCACAACTCTCTGGGTGAAAAAAGGTTTCTTCTCACCTCAGTAACATCAATACCAAAACGAAAGGGCAGTTTGAGATTGAGGAGGTGGTGGTGGTGGGACTCTTGAAAAGCATTAAGGTGGATAAGTCCCCAGGACCTGATGGGATCTATCCCAGGTTATGAAGAGAGGCAAAAGCTGAGATTGTGGGATCCTTGACAAAGATGTTTACATCTGCTTTAGCCACAGGCAAGGTTCCAGAGGACTGGACAATATTTAATGACGTTCCTTTATTTAAGGAGGGAAGTAGAGAAAATCCAGTGAATTACAGGCTTGTGAGCCACATGTCAGTGGTAGAGAAGCTATTGAACAGGATTCTTCTGGATAGGATTTACTCCATTTGGAAGAGATTGGGTTAATTAGGGCGAGTCAGAATGGCTTTGTACAGAGCAGACCGTGTCTGACTAACGTCATTGAGGTTTTGAGGAGGTGTCACAGATCATTGATAAGGGTTGGGTGGTGGATGTTGGCTGCTTAGAATTTAGTAAGGCATTTGATAAAAGTTCCCCATGGTATGTTGATCCAGAAGATTAGGATGCACAGGAACAGTGACTTAGTCATATGGACTCATTACTGATAGAAAACAGAGGGTTGTGCAGGAAGAAACTGTAGATGTTGTTTTAAACCAAAGATAGACCCAAAAAGCTGGAGTAACTCAGCGGGTCAGACAGCATCTCTGGAGAAAAGGAATAGGTGACGTTTCGGGTCAAGACCCTTCTTCAGACAGAGTCAGGGCGAAGGGAAATGAGAGATATAGACAGAGGTATAGAGAGATATAGAGCAAATGAATGAAAGATATGCACTAATGTAACGATGATAAAGGAAACAGGCTGTGGACGAGGTGAAAATGAGTTACAGCAAATGCGATTCACAAGACGACTTTGAAGCTAGCACAATGACGGGCGGGGAGGGATGGAGAGAGGGTTGGAGAGAGGGTACAAGGGTTACTTGAAGTTAGAGAAGCCAATATTCATACCACTCAGGTGTAAGCTGCCCAAGTAAAATATGAGATGCTGTTCCTCCAATTCATGTTTGGCCTCACTCTAACAATGGAGGAGGCCCAGGACAGAAAGGCCAGTGTGGGAATGGGAAGGGGAATTAAAGTGTTTGGCAACTGGGAGATGAGGTAGGTTGTCGTGGACAAGATTTAGGCTGGGGGTCTGTGACCAGTGGAGATCTACAGGGATCTGTGCTGGGACCTCTGTTGTTTAAGGTTATAGAAATGACTTGGATGCAAGTGTAGACGGATTGGTTAGCAACTTTGCAGGTGACACCAAGATTGCTGGGATTGCGAGGAAGGCTGTCAAAGTCCACAGCGAGATACAAATCAGCTACAGAAATGGGCCAAGAAAGGTCAGGTAGAGTTTAATCCATGCAAGTGGGAGGTGGTGCACTTTGGGAAGGTGTAAAGGGAAAATATATAACTAATGGCACTGATGTACAGAGGGATCTTAGGGTCCAAGTTCACAACTCCATGAAAGTGGCAACACCAGTAGACAGAGTGATGAAGAAGACATACGGTATGCTTGCTTTCATTGTTCGGGGCATTGAGTATAAGAGTCAGGAAGTCACAATGCAGCTTTAAAGGGCTTTGGTGTGGCTGCGTTTGGAGTATTGTATGTAGTTTGCCCCATAACAGGAAGGACGTGGTGGCTTTAGAAAGGGCACAGAGGTGGTTTGCCAGAACGATGCCTGGATACGGGGGTATTGGCTACAGGGACAGCTGTGGAATTCTCTGCCACAGAAGGTAGTTGAGGCCAGTTCATTGGCTATATTTAAGAGGGAGTTAGATGTGGCCCTTGTGGCTAAAGGGATCAGGGGGTATGAAGAGAAGGCAGGTACGGGATACTGAGTTGGATGATCAGCCATGATCATATTGAATGGCGATGCAGGCTCGATGGGCCAAATGGCCTACTCCTGCACCTATTTTCTATGTTTCTATGTTTCTATCAGACAGACTTGCATTGTTTTCTCTGGAGGTTGCAGGGAGACCTGAGAAAAGTATATAACATTTCAGAGAGGCATGGTGGAGCCAAAGTACCAAAATGTCTATTGATCAATTGTGTCCTTCGTCACTACTATGCTAATCTGCTCATACACTCAAGTCCCTTATTTCTTGTACCCTCCAGTTAGTCCTTCTCTGTGCTGATATTTGTCTTCTGAAGGGTAGTGTTCAGGCCTGTACACAATAATCAGCTGATAATGTGCAGGAAGGAACTGCAGATGCTGGTTTACACCGAAGATAGACACAAAATGCTGGAGTAACTCAGCGGGACAGGCAGCATCTCTGGAGAGAAGGACCGGGTTACTTTTCGGATCGAGGCCCTCCTTTATCCAGAGATGCTGCCCGTCCCGCTGAGTTGCTCCAGCATTGTGTCTCGAATCAACTGATTATGATGTACAGTGATTTGTAAAGGTTTCACATGACATTCCGGTTCCTTTACTCAATGTTCTCAAGGGCACATGTCACAGGTTCCACTTAAGACAGTACAATTAAAATAGCATTCTTCCCATTATATTCTTTCCCGTGTGCATCACGTTATATTTATCCACCCTAAAATTCATCCGGTATGTACACCGATCAGCCAAAACATTATGATCACTGACAGGCGAAGTGAATAACATTGATGATCTTGTTACAATGGCACCTGTCAAGGGGTGGGATATATTGGGCAGCAAGTGAACAGTCAGTTCTTGAAGTTGATGTGATGGATGCAGGAGAAATGGGCAGGAGTAAAGACCTGAGCGACTTTGACAAGGGCCAAATTGTTATGGCCAGATGACTGGGTCAGAGCATCTCTGAAACGGCAAGGCTTGTGGGGTGCTCCCGGTCAGCAGTGGTGAGTACCTACCGACAGTGGTCCGAGGAGGGACAAACCACAAACCGGCGACAGGGTGTTGGGCGCCCAAGGCTCATCGATGCGCGAGGGCAACGAAGGCTATCCCGTCTGGTCCGACCCGACAGAAGGTCTACTGTGGCATAAGTCACAGAAAATGTTAATGGTGGTCACGGGAGGAATGTGTCACAATACACAGTGCATCGCAACCTGCTGTGTATGGGGCTGCACACGGAGGACCAACAACATATTAGACAGGTGGTCATAATGTTTTGGCTCATCAGGTCATAATGTTTTGGCTGATCGGTGTAAGTGAACATCAGTCCAACTAAATGCTCTTAAAAAACTGAAAATACAACCATCACTCAGTTTCAGGCAGCATCTGTGAAATGAGAAAGTTAATATTTTATGTCAAAAACCCTTTGCAATTCCAGCATTTTCTTTTTTATTTCATATTTTCAGCATCTGCCTTGAAGCCGCAAACTATTCTACTCTGTTGCTGAGATCTGTAACTTCCACAAACTTTAACTGTACTTTCTATACTTGTCCATTTCATTTACTCAAATAGCCATTGATTAAAGGGTATTCATTATATTGGAAAAGATTAAAATGTACGGACAAGCAACGAAACATATCCAGGTCAAGCAGTCTCAGCAATTCAATGTGGAAAAAGATTCTGCACTTCAACAACTGAAGGAACACCTACTCCCCCAACTAACAGAACACCCACTCCCTGAACTCTGTAAAATAATTTATCTGGAACATTATAAATCAAGGTCCCTTTATTGTCAGGACTCTCTCACCAGTGAAATGTTGCATCTACCCACCCAGTCTCTAAATTTTAGGAAATATTTTCTTGAGATCTTCTGTCCCAATAAAGTTTAGTTTAGTTTAGATTAGAGATATAGCACGGAAACAGGCCCTTCGGCCCATTGAGTCCGCACTTACCAGTGATCCCTGACACTAACACTATCCTACTCACACTCGGGACAATTTTACATTTACACCAAGCCAATTAACCTACAAACCTGTATATTTTTGGAGTGTGGGAGGAAACTGAAGTAGGCAGGACCTACACAGTGAATGGTAGGGCTCTGGGGAGTGTTGTAGCGCAGAGGGATCTAGGAGTGTAGGTGCGTGGTTCCTTGAAGGTCCAGTCGCAGGTAGATAACTCAGCAGGCGGTCAAAAAGGCTTTTGGCACGTTGGCCTTCATCAGTCAGAGTACTGAGTATAGAAGATGGGGGGTCATGTTGCAGTTGTATAAGACGTTGATGAGACCGCATTTAGAATATTGTGTTCAGTTCTGGGCACAATGTTATAGGAAAGATATTGTCAAGCTGGAAAGGGTGCAGAAAGGATTTATGAGGACGTTGCCAGGACTAGAGGGTGTGAGCTATAGGGAGAGGTTGAGTAGGCTGGGTCTCTATTCCTTGGAGAGGTGATCTTATAGAGGCGTATAAAATCATGAGAGGAATAGATCGGGTAGATGCACAGAATCTCTTGCCCAGAGTAGGGGAATCAAGGACCAGAAGACATAGGTTCAAGGTGAAGGGGAAAAGATTTAAAAGGAATCTGAGGGGTAACTTTTTCACACAAAGGGTGGTGGGTGTATGGAACAAGCTTCCAGAGGAGGTCGTTGAGGCTGTGACTATCCTAATGTTAAAGAAAGAGTTAGACAGGCACACGGATAGGACAAGTTTGGAGGATATGGACCAAGCGCAGGCAGATGGGACTAGTAGCTCGGACATGTTCGCCGGTGTTGGCAAGTTGGGCCGAAGGGCCTGTTTCCACACTATATATGACTCTATCTCGGAGAAAACCCATGCAGGTCACAGGGAGAACGTACAACCTCTGTGCCCGTAATCAGGATCGAACCCGGGTCTCTGGCGCTGTAAGGCAGTGGCTCTACCACTGTGCCACCCGATCAGTGCAGGCAAATTTACTCACTCACTCCAAACCTGTCTTGGGTCAGAATTCAGACATCAAAATTCAAGGGGTTACCTGTGTAAGGTTGGGTTGGAACGTGCTGTACAAGGTCCTCATTTCCACATGCTCTGGTACAAGTCCTTGCTGTCGCAAAACATAAAGTGCTAGACGTTCCTCTGCAGGTCCAAGATGCTCATTTAGAGTTTTGTTATTTTCTGTGTCAAATATAAAAATTGCAACATCAATGGTGGATCACACATAACAAGATCAAAATGCAGTTTAAAATTGTTTCTCAGTGCCAATTTATAACAAAGGCATAGGGTTCTCCTTAAATCTTTTCAGTTTAGTTTAGTTTAGAGATACAGCACAGAAACAGGCCCTTTCGGCCCACCAGGTCCGCGCCGACCAGCGATCCCCGCACATTAACACTATCCTACACCCACTAGGGACAATTTTTACATTTACCAAGCCAATTAACCTAC
This sequence comes from Rhinoraja longicauda, assembly GCF_053455715.1. Lineage (NCBI taxonomy): Eukaryota > Metazoa > Chordata > Chondrichthyes > Rajiformes > Arhynchobatidae > Rhinoraja > Rhinoraja longicauda. Next base: position 44,988,095 of record NC_135968.1, read on the forward strand.
AAACCTGCACGTCTTTAGAGTGTGGGAAGAAACCGAAGATCTCGGAGAAAACCCACGCAGGTCACGGGGAAAACGTACAAACTACATATAAACAGCACCCGTAGTCTGGATCGAACCCAGGCCTCCGGCGCTGCATTCGCTGTAAGGCAGCAACTCTACCGCTGCGCCAACGTGACCACTCTAACCTTAAACTTAAAGGTTAAGTAACAAATTAAGAAAAGTTTAATTTTAGACAGTTCAGACTCCTCTCTGCACAAATATGGACACATCTTTGTGAAATGTACCAACAATTGTTCACTAAATTAAAAAAGATGTGACCAGTGTATTATGAAGCCTCAGAACCTACAAAGGTGCAGGGAATTATGTAACATCTATTTTTCATTAAGTTACTTACATTGGCACAATATCCACAAGCTACAAATCCTGCCACACCCCAAGACCTTTGCAAGAGTCCCCCACCCTCCATTCCACGTTTATACTCCTGTTGCACCTTGTTCATTTTTGCAACAAGCAACTTTGCATCTTGTGGAGTGGAGGGAAGTCTTTCAATAAAAAATAAACTGTTCATGTATTACTTAGTTTAGAGGTACAGTTTAGAGATACAGGGCGGAAACAGGCCCTTCGGCCCACCGGGACCACGCCGACCAGCAATGCCCGCGCATCAACACCATCCTACACCCGCCAGGGACAATTTTTACATTTACCAAGCCAATTAGCCTACAAACCTGTACGTTTTTGGAGTGTGGGAGGAAACCGAAGATCTCTGAGAAAGTCCACACAGTTCACGGGGAGAACGTACAAACTCCGTACAGACAGCACCAGTGGTCGGGATGGAACCCGGGTCTCCGGCGCGGCATTCGCTATAAGGCAGCAACTCTACCGCTGCGCCACTGTGACCGCCCCGATTCTTTATGGTCAACTTTGCTTCATCCACGTCATTGACAGTGGGAAACAATGGGAGTCTGAAAAGACTTTCTTTCAGCTTTGCGCGGATCCTTCATCTCACTTACACGGGCACTCCAAGCATTCTTGTCAGGTCAAATATTGGCACATGATCATTCATTGTTATGTTTGTGATCAAAGGTAAGAAGCCAGCTTCACTTTTTCACCTCTCCTTGGCCCTAGGTCACAGGAGGCCGAGTGTCTCAACTAAAATGAGCTAACAGAGTTAGTCTAGTTTGTTGTCAAGTGTACAGTAAAAAGATTTTGTCGCATGTTATCCAGTTGGCAAAAAGACAATCCATGATTACAATCAAGCCATTTACAATGTACAGATACATGATAAGGGAATAACGTTTAGTGCAGGGTAATCCAGCAAAGTCCGATCAAGGATAGTCCGAGGGCCACCAAAGAGGTAGTTAGTAATTCAGGGCTACTCTCTGGTTGTGGTAGGATGGTTCAGTTGCCTGGTAACAGCTGGGAAGAAACTGTCTTTGAACCTGGAATACAATACAAACTGGGAATGGAGCTTACTGTGTAAGAAGGAACAGCAGATGCTGGTTTAAACCGAAGATAGACACAAAAAGCTGGAGAAACCCAGCGGGACAGGCAGCTTCTCTGGAGAGAAGGAATGGGTTTTCATTCCTCCTCTCCAGAGATGGAGCCGACTGTGCTTGGCTTAGGTTTTGAGGGTTAATTGCCCTCTGTAAATTGCTGCCAGTGTATAGTGCGGATGCAAAAGTGGGATAACATAGAACAAGTGTCAACAATAGTCGGCGTGGACACAGTGGGCTGAAGGGTGTGTTTCCATGCTGTATCTAAAAACAAAATTAATGTTATGCTGGGTGGTGTCTTTACCAACTAAGCCATCGGAAGAAACAAAGCGATCCTCTTAATCTTGATAGAAAGGAACTGGATAAACAGTCGTGATCTGTATCAAATAAGTGACTGAAATGAAAGCTAATTATGTCTGTCTATTCATTGCTCCACACCCTCACCTTTTAAACCCATCAATGTCAGCTCTTCTATTGATATTCATGTGCACTGCTCATGACACATGAAAAATGATTGAAGAGGTGAATAAATCAAATCAAAACAGATATTCTCCCTTATGCCACTGACATAAAATGCTTACAGGATTTGTTATTTTTCAGATTACAAGTTAAATCTTATATCTGACAAGTACAAGTCTCTTTCTCCTATTTTATGCCTTGATTTTGTTAAATACACATTTCTCAGAAACCATCTGCAGATTTGAATAAGTTTCATAAATAATGGAAATCTTTACTTACACTAAAATTATTTAACGATTCATTCAATATTGCCAACTACATTTTGTGTGGATAACTGCTCCTCAAACTTGTAAACTAGCTTCATTGGTAATAAACTGTCTTATCTCAATTGAACAAGTAGCATTGAGCTGGGCATGTCCACACTTGGAGCAGCACAGCAAATTTTGACCATGGTATCTCTTGGCTTTGCCTCACTGGGGACGAATTCTGAAGGTGGGCGGCACGGTGGCACAGCAGTAGAGTTGTTGCCTTACGATGCCAGAGACCCGGGTTGGATCCTGACTGCAGGGTGCTGTCTAGACGGAGCTTGTACGTTCTCCCCTTGGCTTGCGTGGGTTTTCTCCAGGATCTCGGGTTTTTTCCATACTCACTAACATGGGCAGGACCTAGACAGTGAGTGGTAGGGATCTGGGGAGTATTATAGATCAGAGGGATCTTAGAGTGTAGGCTCGGCGAAGGCTCGGCGATCGCTTCGCTCAACACCTTCGCTCAGTCCACCTTAACCAACCTGATCTCCCGGTGGCTGTGCACTTCAACTCCCCCTCCCACTCCCAGTCTGACCTTTCTGTCATGGGCCTCCTCCAGTGCCATAGTGAGGCCCACCGGAGATTGGAGGAACAGCACCTCATATTTCGCCTGGGCAGCTTGCAGCCCAGTGGTATGAACATTGACTTCTCAAACTTTAGATAGTTCCTCTGTCCCTCTCTTCCCCTCCTCCTTCCCAGTTCTCCCACTGTCATCCTATCTTCACCTATATCCTTCCTTTGTCCCGCCCCCTTGATATCAGTCTGAAGAAGGGTCTCGACCCAAAACGTCACCCATTCCTTCTCTCCTGAGATGCTGCCTGACCTGCTGAGTTACTCCAGCATTTTGTGAATAAATACCTTCGATTTGTACCAGCATCTGCAGTTATCTTCTTACACTTAGAGTGTAGGTGCATGGTTCCCTGAAGGTGGAGTCGCAGGTAGATAAAATGGTCAAAAAGGCTTTTGGCACATTGACCTTCATCAGTCAGAGTATCGAGTATAAAAGTTGTGTGGTTATGTTGCAGTTGTATAAGACGTTGGTGAGATCACATTTAGAATATTGTGTTCAGTTCTGGGCACCATGTCATTGGAAATACGTTGTCAAGCTGGAAAGGGTACAGAGAAGATTTACGAGGATGTTGCCAGGATTAGAGGGTGTGAGCTACAGGGAGAGGTTGTGTGGGCTGGAACTCTATTCCTTGGAATGCAGGAAGATAAGTGGTGATCTTATTGAGGTGCATGAAATCATGAGAGGAATAGATCGGTTAGATGCACTGAGTCTCTTGCCCAGAGTAGGTGAATCTAGGATCAGAGGATATCGGTTTAAGATGAAGGGGAAAAGATGTAATAGGAATCTGAGGGATAACCTTTTCACACAGAGGGTGGTGGGTGTATGGAACAAGCTGCCAGAGGAGGTAGTTGAGGCTGGGACTATCCCAACATTTAAGAAACAGTTAGGAAGGTATATGGATGGGACAGGTTTGGAGGGATATGGACCAAGCGCAGGCAGGTGGGACTAGTGTAGCTGGGACATATTGGCTAGTGTGGGCGAGTTGGGCCGAAGGGCCTGTTTCCACACTATATCACCCCATGACTCCAAAGACGCTCAAGTTTGTTGGTTAATTGGCTTCGGTAAAATTGAAAATCATCCCTAGTGTGTGTAGGATAGAGTTAATGTGCGGGGATCGCTGGTTGGTGCAGACGCAGTGGGCTGAAGGGCCTGGTTCTGCACTGTATCTCTAAACTAAACTAAAGGTGAAGCTCCAGCATGCCACACAGCATGGAGCCCAAGGCACTGAGTGGTAGAACAGGCCTCTCTTCCTTGATTTTGTTTCATTGCAGACTGAAGTAAAGGAATAACGGCAATCCTGGGAGATGTGGAGGAATTCGGCGAGTTACGAGCTATATTAAATTCGAGGGAGGGTGGAGGGAGCGCTGGAACGGAAGTGGGAGAAGCAATGAATTGTTGACCAGATGTTTGGGAAGGCAGATGGTGTGCCAACTGCAAGTGGTGCAACCGGCAACAGAAGAACAAAATAAAGTCTTCGACCCCAAAATAAGAGTCCAGCCTCAAATTCCTCGACAGAAATTCACCTTGGATCAAGCCCTTTTACCGAGATTAACCCAGCCTCACGCCTCTGGTCACTCTTCCCTCAGCGCTCCTTGCGGTTGTGTACATTGGTTAAATTGAGCAGTGAAGTTATTCTATGCCATTTGACATCACCATGTATGTCTTACTGCCTTCATGCACGCAGGCACGGAGATTTCACCAAAAGACCCTCTGCATGTTGTCCTGAACTTGGTCCTTCAGGCCCTGGGTGTGGATTTGTATGAAGATTAGTAAAAATATGAGGGAAAAAAACCTACGTGGAAGAATTTCTTTCATAAAAAATGACTTCTAAGCAATAGTTTAAGGGCATTTCCCTTTCTGGATTTTTTTTTTCACCATTTGATTAAAATACATTCTTATGTTTCCAATGGCTTTAGGGTTAGTAGCTATCAGGCAGGGATTTAGAATTTTGAGAAACATTCTGATGACAGGAGTAAACCTGAAGAAGTGAATGGGTGAGATTTGTAACTTTCTGAGTAATAAATTGAGCCAACTTGATTAGTCCAGGTGTCAGGGGTTATGGGGAGAAGGCCAGAGAATGGGGTGAGGAGGGAGAGATAGATCAGCCTTGTGTGGGAGTAGACTTGATGGGCCGAATGGCCTAATTCAGCTCCTATCACTTATAAACAGGAATACAAGGTAGAAAAATGGATTGGCGCTGTCTAAGTTTGTCCTCAGAATCAGGTGGCGGAACTACTCATCATACTTTAGGCAGCATGATCTACTAAGTGCAGTCTTGGTCTTGCATGGCATGACAACATATGTCTCACTGTCTTGCAAACGGCAGGAGAAGCTTCCATTCCTTTCATGGCACAGAGCACAAGATGTCCAGTGATGGCAGTGATTCCGTCAGAGGGCACATCTGAAAATTGTCCCACTTTTGTTTATGCTAGAAAGGAGAAACCGACTAATATTGTACAGGTAGGAAAGAACTGCAGATGCTGGTTTAAATCGAAGGCAGACACAAAATGCTGGAGTAACTCAGCGGGGACAGGCAGCATCTCTGGAGAGAAGGAATGGGCGACATTTCGGGTCGAGACCTTTCTTCAGACTGAACATATATTGTATGGGATGGAACCAGAGATTAGACAGACGGTGGCATATATTGAGTCTGGAGACTGAGACTGCTGGGGTGGTCTGTTGGAAGAAACAAGAAATATGGCGCAGATGAAATGGCAAAACTCAGAATGACATTCCGTTAATAGACACAAAAAGCTGGAGCAACTCAGCGGGCCAGACAGATCTCTGGAGAGAAGGAATAGGTGACGTTTCGGGTCAAGATCCTTCTTCAGGAGTCTGAAGAATGGATCTTGTCCTGAAAAAAACACCTATTCCTTTTCTCCAGAGATGCTGCCTGTCCCGCTGAGTTACTCCAGCTTTTTGTGTCTATCTTCGGTTTAAACCAGCATCTGCCGTTCCTTCCTACAAATATGATATATCGTTATCTGACCTGACTGTTTACAAAGATCCAACTTCAATCGGAAGCTAAGTGCAGCACATCTCAGCAGCAGCAGTAGCGTACACCCGATGCCACTGCAGCGACGGGCTATAGGTTCCATTATACACCCCCACCTCGGTCCCAACCGATTTCCCTCAAGGTCCCACCATCTTGGATGATGTGGTGCAATCCTGGGATGTTCGCAGCCTGGTTAGTACTGACAGAAACTCGGCTGCCTGTCCTTTAGGGAAGCATAGCACATCGTGTGGAACCTGTCCATTTTGCGTTATAAGCATCTACTTTCAGTCCACCAGCTTTAAATATCATTGCCAAATCATTCTTTGAAATACTTGCAAATTTATTATTTACAGCCCAGAACTGGCCCAGATGATTTCAGAAAGGTCCTGGCAGAAATATTCAAAAGATGAAGGACGGCACGGTGGCGCAGCGGTAGAGTTGCTGCCTTACAGTGCTTGCAGCGCCGGAGACCCGGGTTCCATCCTGACTGCAGAGTACTGATTGTACAGAGTTTGTACATTCTCCCCGTGACCTGCGTGGGTTTTCTCTGAGATGTTTGGCTTCCTCCCACACTCCAAAGGCGTACAAGTATGTAAGTTAATTGGCTTGGTGTACGTTTAAATTGTCCCTGGTGTGTGTGGTATAGTGTTAAAGTGCGGGGATCGTTGGTTGGTGCAGACTCGGTGGGCCGAAGGGCCTGTTTCCAGTCTGTATCTCTAAACTAAACTAAGATCATATGGGTAGAACTCTAGGAATATTTCTCAACAGTAATTTATTTCACAAAATGCTGGAGTAACAGCAGGTCAGGCAGAATCTCAGGAGAGAAGGAATGGGTGACGTTTCGGGTCAAGACCCTTCTTCAGACCCGTAACATTCTTCAACAGTAACATTGGCAAGACAAGCCTTCTTTGTGTAAAGATTTGATGTCCTATCATTTTGAAAAGATTGTCACCTGTTGCTGATCTGACACATTGGGCAACAAAATCTCCCACAATTTGTCCCATTCTAGCAATGAGAAACATGCTCAGAATAAAGATTACAATAGTTAATTCTCACAATTTGAAACATAAAAAGAATTCCAGCAAGCTGATACGTGACACCGCATCATTAATAAGCTCAAGCTGGTTATTTATTTTTAAGTCACACATACTATGAAATTCCATTATGCCAACAATACCACATCTGGATTGTACGCGGTGAAATTAAGCTGCAATAACCACAAAAACAGAGTCCCCCAAGAATACGCCACCTTGTCTGGAACTGAACACACATCACCCCATTCCACAGCATCATAAATAGAATAATAACGGTGATGAAACAAAATACAGAGCGGAGGTGCAGAACCTGGCGGACTGGTGCTCTGATAACAACCTGTCCCTAAATACCACCAAGACCAAGGAGCTGATCATCAACTTCCGTAGGTCACACAACGGGGAATACGCCCCGATCTTTATCAACGGGGACAGTGTGGAGAGAGTGTCCAGCATCACGTTTCTGGGCACTCACATTTCGGAGGACCTAACATGGTCCAATAACACTGCTGCGCTGGTCAAGAAGGCACAGCAACGACTGTTCTACCTAAGACTAGCTGAAAAAGTCTGGTCAACCCCAACAACTGCTGACGACATTCTACCGCTGCACCATAGAGAGCATCCTAACACAGATACCATCCCTGTGTGGTATCTAAGTTGCACGGAGGCAGAGAGGAACGCTCTTCAGCGGGTAGTCCATAGAGCTCAGAGGACCATCGGAATACAGCTACCAGCCTTGGAGGGCATCTACAACACACAATGCCTCAGAAAAGCCACCAGCACCCACAAAGACTCTTCACACCCCTGCAACAGTCTGTTCGAACTTCTACCATCGGGCAGACGATACAAGGTCTTCTACGCCCGCACCTCCAGACTCAGGAACAGCTTCATCCCCAGGGCCATAGCTGCTATGAACCGGTCCTGCTGAGCCGGATGGTCACATCGCACAGTGAACCCGCACAGATCTACTTGCACTTTATTCTGTTTTAAAACTGTTCCAATTTGTTTCATTGGGTTGTTTAAATTAATACTGACTAGCTAATTAATTTATTGCATCGTATGGGAGGCGCATTCCCAATCTCGTTGTACCCCTCCCTGTACAATGACAATAAATATTGTACTGTATTGTATTGTATAATGAAGATAGAGTCTAGAAAGGATATTTCCACTGGTGGAAGAGAGGCTAGGGCCAGAGGTCATAGCCTCCGAATTAAAGGGCGCTCTGGGGGTGAGGAGGAACTTCTTTAGTCAGAGGGTAGTCAATCTGTGGAACTCATTGCCACAGAGGGCTGTGGAGGCCAAGTCAGTGGATAGTTTTTAAGGCAGAGATCTTGAATAGAACGGATGTCAAGGGTTATGGGGAGAAGGCAGGAAAATGGGATCAGGAGGCAGCGATCAGCCCAGATTGAATGGCGGAGTGGACTCGATGGGCCGAATGGCCTGATTCTACCCCAATAACTTGTGAACTTATGAATATCACCTCTGAAGCAATGGAACGTACGTACACCCCGTGGTTGTTCTCTGCAACCTGCAAGCTGCCGTGAGTATTTTGCTCCTGATCACATTCTCCATACCTCTCGGGATTTCATAGACTGAAGGGCAACGGCTATTTGAATGAACAGAGATAACGTCGAGGAAACTGATCCCTTGAGCGTGAAATACTTACCAGTTACAGGGCTGAGAGCACAACTGGTTCAAACACAGAGCTAGAACTATGCTTGCACAAGACAAATAGTAGCACCCAATAAAAAAAAAGCCAAACCAATGCAAATTCAAAGTTCTAGTTATGAAGGCACCTCCAAAATAAATGAAGCCTTGGTGGTAACAGACAAACCGCTTGGCTGCCAATTCTGAAAACCATGTTAAAAGTGTAACGAGATGGACTGCCAGATCTGTACACAAACTGCATGGCTGCCTGGTGCACACTAACTAATGGTTCAATTAGTTGCTGGATTTTGGAAGGAAATGGTTAACTTTCCAGTACTAGTGTACAGCTTTCTAAGGCAAGTAGCACATTTATTTATATGGACATCTGCAGCTTTCAGACAACTGCCAAAGCACAAGTTAAAATAAACTGGTGAAAGGAAGCTGCCCAGTTCATGGAGAGGGCAGAAAGGATATTGTGCAGCAAGTCCCTGACACTGCACACACAGGCAGAAAGAATCACCCCCAGCTGCCCCACTACAAATCTCTCCGCATCAGCAAAACCAAATGCTCTTCACAACATTTCACTCTCATTTTAGCACCTATTATCTTTACTTTTCATACTCCTTGGGTTCATTCCCATGTCAAACCGACCTGTCTGGCTCGAGCATCTGCCCACTCTCATTACTGCTCGAAAACACTGTTTTGCTCTGTTGAAATCTGACGTTAAAAGATTAAATCAATGTTTGAACTCAACACATTTTGAAAGCATTGGGATTTTTTTTGTTTTGTTTTTTGAATAACATTTTATGGGTCAGAGAGAATATCCGTGCCACTCTGAAAATTTCCCGTCAATTGCGTACAATTCTCAAGATCCAGAAATCTAAAGTTACCCGTTTCGAGGCAAAGAAATCCCCACCGCCACACTGCCAGTTTAAAAAGCCTTGCGTTTAAATGCGCCCGCAATGATTTCACAATTAGAACCAAATTGTAGTGTTTCTCTGGTTTAAATATAGAGGTCCCGAGGACAGTTCCACAAACGCAAAATTAATGCAAAAATATTAACAAGTTCACCAGCGTTCAAAGTTCCCACAGTGGCCCCTGGTGCCTGGAATGTAGGTCTTGTGCACAGTGACACCAATGTGAGACATGTAAGTACAACTATTAATCTCAATAGATGTTCATTCAGCTACACAGATTGTTGAAAAAAAATCCAAAAGGATCACTCTGGATTCAAATATAATGTGAAACTGAACTTTCGATGCACTTTTTTCTAAATTCCCAAAGTTTAGCGTGCATGGGGGGAGGATGTGTGGGAGGGGGGAGGGTGTGTGGGAGGGGATTAGGAAAAGCAGCACAATACCATAGAATACAGTACAGAGAAGCTACGTAATGTGCAGTAGGTGCTCGTCTCGCTGCAAGAGGCACTTCAAATAGAAATGGTTTCACTGGTGTTTTCACACAAGAAATCTAAGAGAGTCTGCATCAAGTTGTACGATTAGGAGGCAGCAATACATGCACTAAGCATCGGTGATAAAAGGAGACATTGCAACGTGCCACAAAGTTAGCAAAATACAAGGGAGTCAACACTAGGGGTGCCAACTATCTCACTCCCAAATACGGGACAAGGTGACATCACCGCCCCGTGCCCCACGTGACCTCACCCAGCCAGCGGCCACATGCTCCCGCTCCACCAATGGTAGCCGCCCAGGCCGGGAGGCGGGTTGCCACGCAACCTCCGTCAGGCAACGCCCGGGCCTCCGGACCGAGACTGTCTGGAGCTAAAATGTCAGAAACTTGGAGTGTCGGGACCCAAACTGTCGGGATCTACAGCGTCTGGGCCTATTGTATCTGGGCCTACAGCATTGGCACCTACAGCGTCTGGGCCTACAGGGTCTGGGCCTACAGGGTCCAGGCCTACAGCGCCCCCATGGCCTAATATGGGACAAGGGCGGTCCCATATGGGACAAACCAATTTAGCCCAAAATACGGGATGTTCCGGCTAATACGGGACAGTTGGCAACCCTGGTCAACACCACAATGCAACAGCACGCCGAGAGCACTGGAATCAATAAAACTGGTAATGATTTAAACCTCCTTTGCTCGTTAAGAATGACAATCTTTACTCTTTAATCCAATTAGCTGCTCAAAGTTCTTAAAGTACAACGTGGATTCCTTTCAACCGTTGCCCTGGTACAACAGTATGACCTGGCAAGCTGCACCAATGATTTGTCTTGCTGCACAATCGCACATGGCTCAGTGGACAAGTCCCCTTACATGGTATGATGTGTTATGGAGCAAGGGTTTTGCAGGGCATGAGGTGTAACCACAATGATGGGCAGAGCAGTTTTTGGAAAAGTGCCCGGAGTGAATGGAGATGGAAAGACAGCCAATGTTCCTACCTCAACTACCTCTCATGGTCTTTGTCAGAACTGCTTTACCTGCGGTCATCAGACTAGAACGTGCTGGGGATTACCCGTGACAGCTCCAAAGCTGACCAGTCCAAGTACGATTTATAGCAGATGAATAGCAGAAGCCATACATGGAAGAAACATTCAAGTCCAGTTTAAAACCATCGGGATCGCGACCCATCCTTTCCCAAGGCTGAATCTGTAATGCACTTCCCACAACCTCAGCATTTCAAGTGAGTCCCCACTTGAAAAATAAATTGTGCCTTGGAATCAGCAAAGTTATGCATAAAATCCAAGAAGGAAATGAATAAGGACTATCAATGTGATATTTATTGAGTACTTTTGTTTTGTTCTTCCAATAATGTCACAGATCTGAAGAAACTGAACGTCACCCATTCCTTCTCTTCAGAGATACTGCCTGTCCCGCTGAGTTACTTCAGCTTTTTGTGTATCTTCGGTTTAAACCAGTATCTGCAGCTCCATCTTACACATGTCACAGGATCTGGTCTACCCATGATAGGGACAGGTAGCAATTTAAATCTCATCCAATAGGTGGAACTGTGTGTAAACGTTTCCCAACCCAGTTTGCCCTCAAACCAATGGAATAGAAATGGAACCCTCAAATCTGGAATTGTGAGTCATTGGCTAATTGAAACAAAAATATTTAAGCAGCCATTAATTGAAAATCATGTGGAATAACTTCTAAACCATGTTTCGCAAAATGGAAGAGGAGTCCTGGGCAGAAACGGCAATTATCATTCCTCAAACATTGACTTGAACGGTCCATAAAATAACATTGGCACAGATATTTGCACACACACCAAGATGAATGACGACACTTCATAATGTGCCACCTAAATGTACTATTGCAATGTGAAACAGAATGTATTAGAATGGTTTGGAGCCATTTCAGTTATGCAAAAAGTCAAAATGTTACCACTGGTGGCCATTTCAAAACTGATATTATATTCTCCAAACAGTCAAACTTAAACAAGCTGCAAAATTCAAGGATTTATCAGACCATAGACAGCTGAATGATTTAGGTCACAGTGTTACCAAAATTTTTGAAGTGCATATCAAAATAAGGCAGTGAATAGAAGATTTGTTCCTGAAATTATTACTGTATTACCCTGAACTACCGATGAACCCTTCATGCTTATAAAAGCAGCTGCCTGGATGATAAAACCTTAGTTGACCTTGAATTAAAGAGCTAAGACTTCCTCTTGCTTCTACAACTATTCAGAGTCTGGAGATAAACAATAATTGAACTGCGGTGTAAACTGCACTGTGGAAGCTGATTACACTGCTTTGGCAGAATTATAGCATTGCTTGGAAGGCCAAGTGTGATACAATATCAAATGAACTTAAAATATTCCCGTTCCCAAATGCTAGGGCTTGGACTGCCAACTTTAGAACAGACAAAGGCTGATTGTCGCGACTCCTAAGCATATGAATATAGAAACATTAACCAACATAAATTTTGTACTTTCAAAGCGCCATGTCGGAACTCTAATGTAGAGGACCTATTTAAATTCACTGCAGGTCCCCCCATTACTTCAGCAACACAGGAAGAAATTGCTTTGGTTCATTTGAAGCCCCAGTTCTCTTTAATTGCGTACCCTTTGAATTGTTATAATCACAAGCAAAATTGGGGTTGGGATCACAGCAAATCATCCTATTTCTGCAAGCCTTATCAGAAGCCTTAATACACCTGAAATATTTGCCTGAAATACACAGGCGGATGGATCACCGAGAAGCTCCATTCCATTCGCAAGAACATGCAGCCTAACACACTGAGTGAGGTTAAATTAGTTTAGTCAATCCATCTTTAACATCACCTACTCTACAGTAATAAATCCAGTCTCACAACCAAAGTCTAAAGCAAAATATTGCAAGGGAAAAGTACAGAGTGTCTGGTGTTGGCATATTGGAGGTCTTAGAAATGAAAAGAATTGAATGCAGAGGCATTTGTTCGCAACTAAGATTCTCATCCATCCATCCATCAGAGTGTCTTACTATTATGTCTACATCTTGGATGTGCTTTCACCCACATCCCACTACTGCTCATTCAGAGTAAGAGGATAGCTGATCCATTGCCCACATCTTCCATTTCATGCATCAACCTCTGTAAGTCTCCACTCCTCCAATATCATGCCATCATGAGACGCCATCTACAACCTTGGAGACACAAGAGACATGGACGCTCTAATCCAGAGCAAAACAAAACCTGCTGGAGAATCGCAGCGGGTTAGGCAGCATCCACGAAGGCAGAGGATTGTTGGTCGTCATCCCAACACTAAGCGTCAACTATTCCTCTACCTCCATAGAAACATAGAAAATAGGTGCAGGAGTAGGCCATTCGGCCCTTCGAGCCTGCACCGCCATTCAATATGATCATGGCTGATCATTCAGCTCAGTAGCCTGTACCTGCCTTCTCTCCATACCCCCTGATCCCTTTAGCAAAACGGGCCACATCTAACTCCCTCTTAAATATAGCCAATGAACTGGCCTCAACTACCTTCTGTGGCAGAGAATTCCACAGACTCACCACTCTCTGTGTGAAGAAATGTTTTCTCATCTCGGTCCTAAAAGCTGTGACCCCTGGTTCTGGACTCCCCCAACATCGGGAACAATCTTCCCGCATCTAGCCTCTCCAACCCCTTAAGAATTTTATATGTTTCTATAAGATCCCCCCTCAGTCTTCTAAATTTCAGCGAATACACTGATGCTGCTGGAGTTCCTCCATTTGTTTGTTTCTTGCACCATCTCCTCTTATCCCCACTGCGTTCCATACAATGCGTTCCTTTCAGAATGCTCTGGTTCCTTCCTCCATTTCAATCATGGTGCCTCCTACAAATTGCAATCACAGAAGCAAGATTTGCCCTTCACTCTTTCTCCTCCTGGCAGGGATGGCAAGATTCATTCTGAATGGCTTACAACCCAATGGAATGAACATTGAATTATCCAATTCTAGGTAACCGCTAACACCCCCCCCACCCACCCCCATATCTGTCCCTTTTCTCTCTCTACCCCCGTTACTCCCCCAACACCTCCTTTCTCCACCAACCCCACACCCCCTCATCACCTCAGGCAGTCACGTTGGCGCAGCGGTAGAGTTGCTGCCTTACAGCGAATGCAGCGCCGGAGACCCGGGTTCAATCCCGACTATGGGTGCTGTCTGTACGGAGTTTGTACGTTCTCCCCGTGACCTGCGTGGGTTTTCTCCGAAATCTGCAGTTTCCTCCCGCACTCCAAAGACGTACAGGTTTGTGGGTTAATTGGCTTGGTAAATTTAAATATTGTCCCTAGTGGGTGTGGGATAGTGTTAATGTGCGGGGATCGCTGGTCAGCGCGGACCCGGTGGGCCGGAAGGGCCTGTTTCCTTGCTGTATCACAAAACTAAACTAAAACCTCCTCCCCCCTTCCCTTCCCTGAGCACAAACCTGGACTCCCACCTATTTCTCCCCCCCCCCCCCCCCCCCCCACCACCCCTCCTGCCACTTTCCTTCCCTCGGGCTATCTCATCCAAAACTCTTTGAATCTGTCTCACACCTTCCTTCCTTTCTTATATCTGGCCTTTATTCCACCCCCCCCCCCACTCCTGTCAACCTACAACCTGCCACACTTTGTCCAGCTCTCCCCCTTTTCCATCCTTCTCCCTACCCCCCCCCTCCCCCTACAATCAATCTGAACAAGAGTTTCCACCCAAAATGTCACCTATCCATGTTCTCCAGAGATGCTCCCTAACTCACTGAGATACTCCAGCACTTGTGTCCTTTTCTTTCCAGGTGAAGTCATTTACACAGACTCTCTCCACACTACTAATACAGTCTCCTCTGTACCGGAGAAACCAAATGTAAATTGAGCAACTGCTTTGCACAATCTCTGTCATGTCTGCAGGTCCAATCCTTTTCTCATTTACCAAAATCTTCAATTGTTATCCCACTTTAACCCATTTCTTGCGTGCTGTGCCCACAGACGCTCAACATTATCTCACCAGCACCACCTCATCACTAGAGTCATCCCGTTACCGCCTTTCAGAGTTATGGAAGAGCACGATTTCAAATGAATCCCGCCTCAAAACTCAATTCCATCTTAGTTTATTTATTTGTGGCAATTCTGCAATCTAATTGTTCTTCCATCTTCATCTTGTCCAGATATGCTTTTCATTAATCAATTATTTGTGGTGAAATTGTGGAATGATTTGAATGTTGAACTCAAGCAAAGCACAAACATTACTCAGTTCAAGAAGATGTACAAAAATTTTTTTTTTTTCCAGAGGTAAAAGAATGTGGAAGGGCTGTGATGATGGTTAAGTTTCAGTTTATTGACAAAGTGTGATATTCGCGTTGTACATAGAATTTGGATAATTGTTTATAAACTGCATATGCAGCCTAACCAAAGAGCTGCATCATGACTTCTGAAGAAGGGTCTTGACCCGAAACGTCACCCATTCCTTCTCTCCCGAGATGCTGCCTGACCCGCTGAGTTACTCCAGCATTTTGTGTCTATCTATGACTTCCTGATTCTTACATTCAATGCCCTTAGCAATGAAGGCAGGCATACCATATTCCTTCTTTACCACCCTATCTATCTTGTGCTGACACCCAGTTTTAATGACAGCTCATTGCCCCAAAGCATGGATTGTTTCTCTCTATAGATGCTGCTTGATGTGTTTGGTCTTTCTAGCTTTTTTGTTTGTTTTTAAATTGCAGAAAACCTGAATGTAGCAAAGAGGTCTTTATTGAAAGGTGCAAAATCTCTCCCAGCCTTATTTAGTTTAGTTTAGTTTAGAGATACAGAGCCGAAACAGGCCTATTCGGCCCACCGGGTACGCACCGACCAGCGATCCCCGCACATTAACACTATCCTATATCCACTAGGGACAATTTTTACATTTACCAAGCCAATTAACCTATAAACCTGCACGTCTTTGGAGTGTGGGAGGAAACCGAAAATCTCGGGAAAAAACCCAAACAGGTCACGGAGAGAACGTACAAACTTTGTTCAGACAGCACCCGCAGTCGGGATGGAACCCGGGTCTCCGGCGCTGCATTCGCTGTAAGGCAACAACTCTACCGCTGTGCCACCACGTCACCCTTATTCTAAGCAAAATTATCTGGGTTTCAACATGAATATTTGTTATTTACATGAAAAATGAATTAAAGCCAAACATCTTAATATTTCTCAGATGCTGTCTGACCCGCTGAGTTACTCGAGCTTCTTGTGAACATTTTTGGTATAGATAGGATTTAAATTTGTGGTATAGCAAGGTGTAAGTGTTCCTCATTCTCTTCTTAAGGAGGTTTGTAAAGAACAGGAGTACATCTTGATTTATTCATAAAATGCTGGAGTAACTCAGCAGGTCAGGCAGCATCTCGGGAGAGAAGGAATGGGTGACGTTTCGGGTCGAGACCCTTCTTCAGACTGATGTCAGGGGGGCGGGACAAAGGAAGGATATAGGTGGATTTATTCACAAAATGCTGGAGTAACTCAGCAGGTCAGGCAGCATCTCAGGAGAGAAGGAATGGGTGACGTTTCGGGTCGAGACCCTTCTTCAGACTTCTTCAGGAGTACATCTTAACATGAGAATCAATTAGGTTTAGTTTACCAAGCTGATGACAATTAATATATATATATTTTACTTCACAGGTAACAGCAAAGTATTGATTAATGTTTTAAAAGGTCCCTATGCACCGACCCCTCCACTCAATTTGAAAGGGCAGAGGACTTCCAGCTTGTAGCACCACATCCAAAAGAGGACCTCTGCCTCAGGTCCTCGAAGTGGGGCTTGACCCATTGGCCAACTGACTCAAGAGAATGAGTGTTATCTTTTATTTGTATTTTTATAGATATCTAATTGGATCAGGTCCCTTGGGTGCAAATTTGAATTTGCCCGGAGTTGCTCAAACAGATAACAATTTGCGTAGGAAGGAACTGCAGATGCTGCTTTAAACCGAAGATAGACACAAAAGGCTGGAGTAACTCAGCGGGACGGGCAGCATCTCTGGAGAGAAGGACTGGGTGACGTTTCGGGACGAGACTCTTCCTCAGACTATTTGTGCTGTGGGAGATAAATGTGATCCACTTAAACGCATTGGTCTGCAATGGATGAACAAGCAGCTGCCAACAAATCAGCATCAAAATCACATGGAATAATTAGACCAACCATGTTCTTTCCAAAATGCACTCACAATGTTAATTGAGTTTTTCAAATAAATGAGATGCTGGCATTGAACTTTTAGTGCAGAATGTTATAACGGGCGGCACTGTGTCGCAGCGGTACAATTGCTGCTTTACAGCGAATGCAGCGCCGGAGACTCAGGTTCGATCCTGACTACGGGCGCCGTCTGTACGGAGTTTGTACGTTCTCCCCGTGAAATGCGTGGGTTTTCTCCGAGATCTTCGGTTTCCTCCCACACTCCAATGACCTACAGGTATGTAGGTTAATTGGCTGGGCAAATGTTTAAAAAAATTGTCCCTAGGGTGTAGGATAGTGTTAATGTGCGGGGATCGCTGGGCGGCGCGGACCCGGTGGGCCGAAGGGCCTGTTTCCGCGCTGTATCTCTAAATCTAAAAATCTAAATCTATTTCAAGGTCCATCCATACTTTAGAGGTAGACACAAAATGCTGGAGTAACTCAGCGGGACAGGCAGCATCACTGGAGAGAAGGGATGGGTGACGTTTCGGGTCGAGACCCTTCTTCAGAGTCTGATGAAGGGTCTCGACCCGAAACATCACCCATTCCTTCTCTCCAGTGATGCCGCCTGTCCCGCTGAGTTACTCCAGCATTTTGTGTCTATCTTCAGTGTAAGCCAGCATATGCAGTTCCTTCCTACACCAGAAGCCGCCATGGTACCAACATCCTTATTTTCACTCAGCTTATGAAGGAAAAAATGCCGGAAGAACAAACTCTGATGCATTTGGACAGCAAATTCAAAATGACTTTGCACTAATTGCATTCAGTGTAATGTTAGATGTATTTGGAAACTGACTGCAGGCGCAGTGTTGTCGAACTTGCCTGTGGCAGCAGAACATTAACTGGAATTGGGCAGCTGTTACATTACTTGCACTGGCAGCTGCTTAGAAATATGAAAAGGTATATCAATGCTGATCGCAATACAACATTAGCTTACAGTAGGCTCTGAGATAGATTAGGCAATAAACCAGGATTTAAAAAAGATTATTGAAAAGGTATACTGTGGCATTATAGCAGCAGATTCTATCAATTTTTAAAAGCAAGATATATCTGGAATGACAGACGATGCTGGAGTGTATTGGCGGGTCAGGCAGCATTCCTGGTGAACATGGATAGACAATGTTTTGGGACGGGACCTTTTTGCAGACTCCTGAAGAAATCTTTGTTCTCCAGAGAGGCTGGCTGACCCGCTGAGTTACTCCAGCACGGACTCTGTTTTTGTATACCAGCATCTGCGGCTCCTTGCGTCTGCATATATCAAGACGATATTCAGTAGAACTGCACATTACCACAAGCACTTCATTCTTGGCATCCAGTTGAAATGCAAAATGTATTTGAAATTAATTTGACATCTGGGTGTTGCTGGCAAGGGAAGCATTTATTGCCAGCCACAAACTGCCCTCAAGAAAGTGGCAAGATGCCTTCTTGAAATGCCACTGTCCAGCACTAATACTGACCCATTGGACAGAGGGTTCTGACCCAGTGAGAATGAAGGGCAGGTGGTATATTTTCAAATCAGGATGATAGGGTCATAGAGTATGGAAACAGGCCCTTCGGCCCAGTTGGCCCACTCCGACCAAGGTGTCCCATCTTCAGTAGTCCCACCTACCAACAATTGGTTGATATCCCTCTAAAACTTTCCAATCCGTGAACCTGTCCAAATGTCTTTTAAATGTTATAGTTTTTGTCTCAACTACCTCGTCTGGCACCTCATTCCATGTTTAGGTTAGAGTTTAGAGATACAGCGCAGAAACAGGCCCTTCGGCCCACCGGGTCCGTGCCGACCACGATCCCTGCACATTAACATTATCCTACACCCACTAGGGACAATTTTTGTACATTTACTAAGTCAATTAACCTACAAATCTGTACGCCTTTGGAGTGTGGGATGAAACCGAAGATCTCAAAGAAAACCCACGCAGGTCACGGGGAGAACGTACAAACTCCGTACAGACAGCACCCGTAGTCGGGATTGAACTCGGGTCTCTGGCGCTGCATTCGCTGTAAGGCAGCAACTCTACCGCTGCGCCACCGTGACCGCCCCCATGTACCCACCACCCTGTGCACAAAAAAGATTCTTATCATTCCTCAGATTAGTGTTAAATATTTCCCCTCTCACCTTAAACCCATGTCCTCTGGTTCTTGATTTCCTTACTCTGGGCAAAAGACTGTGCATCTGCCCTATCTATTCTCTTCATGATCTTAAACTCCTCAGCTGCCTATACCTGCATCCTTCTTATTCTTGACCAGGCCTTCAATTTCTCTCTTCATCCAAGCCTCTTTACGCCCACCTGCCTTGCCCTTCATTCTAACAGGGACATGCGTACACTGAATTCTTGGCAACACACTTTTAAAACATCCCGCTTTCCGGACGTTCCTTTTTCTTCAAACAACCTGCCCCAAACAACCTGAGCAAGCTCCTGTCTAATACCTTCAAAGTTGGCCTTGCCCAAAATTGAAAATATACCTCACCCTGATTTTATCCATAATAATTATCTTAAAAGTAGTAGAACAGCTCGTCCCAAAAGGCTCATCCACAAACACTTCAGTCATTTGCCCCTCCCAATTTCCCAAGACTAGATCAAGCATTGCCTTAACTTTTGTAGGGCCCTCTATATATTGCCCGAGGAGACTTTCCTGCACACATCTGACCAATTCAGCCCCGAATGAACTTTTTGCACTAGTCAATATTAGGAAAGTTAAAAATCCCCTTCGACGACAACTTTATGAATCCTGCAGCTGCCAGCAATCTCCTGGCATATTTGCTCTTCCAATTCCCATGAACTACTTGGGAGCCTGGAGAACACTCCCAAGAATGTGATCATTCCCTTTTGCATTTCTCAGCTACACCCAAAAAGCCTCACAGGACGAACTATCAGTCTTCTTCTTGCGTGTGGCGTGCACAGCCTAAAGTTGTTTCGGGTTATTATTGTCACCTGTACTGAGGTACAGTGAAAAGCTTTGATTTGAATGCCATCCAAATAGCTCAAATGTACCAACAATAGATACAACTATTTCAAACTCAACTACAATAGATAGAGCAAAGGGGAAGATACAGATTGCAGAAGATTTGGAGGAATTATGTATTCAGGCAAGTGTATAGTATCCTGTCACTATTCCTGCTTCATGCCTTCTGTTAGAAAGGTATTGGAGCAACAGTGGTGATTTACTAGTCGGAGGATGCTCAAATGCAGGCCTGCACCTGTAGCTGCTATCTGGGCAAGTCTCTGATTAATAATAACCTCCAGGATGTTGATGGTGGTGGATGTGGGGGGAGCAGCAGGACGTGGTAAAGAGAATGCCACATAATGGCCAGTATAAGTGATTAGACCTTCTCTTGCTGGGCTTATTCGTTTCCTGGCAATTTTGTGGCACAAGACGTACCTACCACAGAGATCCATGCCCAAAGCTCCGCTCAGTCCGCCTGGTCCAACACTGGTCCGCCTGGTCCTGGTTGCTAAACACTTTAACTCCCACACTGACCTTTCTGTCCTGGGCCTCCTCCATTGTCAGAATGAGGGCACAATGCAAATTAGAGGAACAGCACCTCATATTTCGATTGGGCAGCTTTCAACCCAGCAGTATGTATATTGATTTCTCCAACAAGTAACTCCTGCTTTCCCCTTGCTCTCCGTCTCACCCCCACCCTAGTTCTCTGACTAGTTTCACTGTCCTTCTGATTAATTTACTGATTGCAAGCCTCCTTGTCACCTTCCTCTCAGCTAACATTGAAGCATCCACATTTTCTTACCATCATCTGCTTTGATCTGTTGTTTTCGCACCTTACTCTTCCATATCTCTAGACTCTCTCTCCCCTGACTCTCAGTCTGAAGAAGGGTCTCGGTCCAAAACGTCACCCATTCCTTCTCTCCACAGATGCTGCCTGTCCCGCTGAGTTACTCCAGCATTTTGTGTCTATCCAAATGTGAATAGGTCTTTCTGCATGTAGGGGTGGCCTGCTTCATTTCTTGAGAAGTACTGAACAGAATTACCATCCCCACACCTGACCTTAAAGGAAGGTTTCTGATGAAGCAGCTGATGATGCTTGGTTATAGGTCCCTGCCAAACCACACCGAGTACGACCTAGCATGAAGATGGGAACTTTGTTATCAGTAGGACCATGCAGCTGATACTTCTACCAATGCTATCATGCACAGATGCATTCACGAATGTTAGAACTTCTATTAAAAGATACTCCAACTTAATGGTTGATTACCATAAAACACTGGTTCATGACTGGAATAACAAGCACGTCAATACCCCTGAAGTCCAGGCTGAATTTAGTCTGAAGAAGGGTCTCGACCCGAAACGTCACCCTTTCCTTCTCTCCAGAGATGCTGCCTGTCCTGCTGAATTACTCCAGCATTTTGTGTCTATCTTCAGTTTAAACCAGCATCTGCAGTTCCTTCCTGCTCAATACCCCTATCTTAGTTGAACTGATATCAATTATACCAATTTTAAAAATCAGCAATCAAGAATGGGAAGGATATATAGATCTAACATTCAAATGCCAGAGGTTTCATCAAAAGCAGCTGTGCAACTTGCTCAAGCCTGCAAGGAATTTCACATTGTTGCCGATGAAGATACAACTCCAAGTGCAACTTCAAAGACTTCATTTTGATGTTGACCATAATTTGCATGGGACAAATCTTGTCTAGTTGAAAATACGTTCGTGCACTTCAGCTAATTGGTGACTTTGAACGCGTTCTTCATATAGGTTGGGGTGGTGGAGGGGAAATAATACAGTGATCAGCAACCATGCAGCGGTTTACAACTGATTCACATCTAAATTTGATGTTTTCTTTAGTCCTGGCGCACAGTAACCTAGGTCAACCTGATTACACATTTAACCATTAATCCCAGGACATGTCATTCTGTGGTTGGTTGTGCTCGAAAAGTAAACAGTGTACCAAGACACTTGTGTCAAGTTTTGTTTGGGTTAAGATCACAAACAGACCATAAACCTTTGGCTTCTACTACCAAAGTGTCAAACCGAGTGACTCTATATCATTTTACCACATTCCACACAGTAAGGACCATTTTGGTTGCCTTCAATTTTATATTGAAGGGAAAGTATAGTTACTTTCGATTTTAAAATGCTAAGCTCTTTTAAACCGTAAACTGAATATTAAATTTTTGCCTGTTCAGTTTTTAAAGAGATGTAATAGACAAAACAATTTCTTTGTTGGAAGGGCCAGATCTCTCTTCCAGGCATTGATATGTCAAAACACTCACATTCAACCCTATCTAACAATATCCTTTTTATTGTTACCTTTTTTTTCCAGAAAGTGAAACGACTATGATTTGGCAGGAACATATTTTAATTCCTGCGGCAAAAATAAAATAATTGCATAAAAGTTCAATTTTTTCCAGCAGGGAATTTATTTCAGCTAATTTAACATTTAAGTATAATTATTGACAACTTGAATCGTTCATCATTCTACTTTAACGTCAAGCTCTTTGATTAGAAATCTGCCATTTAAATCCATATGGGATATGGTATCAATTTTTAAGCACTATTTACCCTAAATGTAATCTTGCAAGTTGTGTAATTCAGTTGTGTAAAACCTTTCAATCAGTAATGTCGGTGAATATTTCTGCAATTTAAATGGAAAGTAATTTGGTAGTTTAGAATTACACACCTGCATGGTGCTGGAAGCTGGATTTGACAGGACCAGGATGCATGTATTCAACTACAAGTTTCAATCGTGTCATATCTTTAGGTGTACAAGAACAAAAAAAACCCATAAAAGATTAAACAATGGATGAGCCTTCAGAATGAAAGTAAGGGCTTGTGCCGACAAGCAGAGGTCTATAAAGTCTAACATGTATAAAAACTGACGTTCCAACTGAACCGAGTAGTTAGATGACGGCTCGGCTTTCTGTGATCACGTCTATTTGCTTTTCATCTACGGCATTAATTATAGCAACACCTGCCGTCAAATGAATCAGCAGAGCGCAGGATTGTCCGGATAATTTTCAGTCTTTGTCACTCTACTGCAGGACATGGATACACATTCAGCAAGAGACCCTTCACTCTGCCAAGCAGACCACGTGCACTGCGTTGAATTGATGTCTCTCCAATGGTCTAATTACAACCAGAAAGTGCTCCGAGTGTTAGCGCAGAAGATAATATCAGGTCACACAGCGAGCAAAGGTTCATAGAGGAGCAATTGGGTAAATTATAGTTCACTGACATGTTTTTATTGCTGCGGGCCTGCTCCCTATTCCACCGAACACCTGACTCTGGCTACTTATAAATTATAATGCGGTCGGATAACTTTGGCACCGGTCGAAGCATTTGCCACGTGATTATCCTCGACTGCAAAAAAAAGCCCCCCCCAAAAAAGAGTTGGGACCCACTTAATGTAAGATCACAAGGCAATATATCGGAAATTCAAGTGAGGAGAATTTTTAATTTCCCGGAAATACAAAACAGGTTCCTAGTCGCCCCCCCAACCACCCCCCCCCCCCCCCGATCCATCAAATCGATAACAGGCAGCCTTGGAAGCCTATCCTCCCTAGTCAAACCGCATGTCAAAAACCTTGGCGTGATATTTGACTCTGCATTAAAGTTTGACAAGCCAGTCAACTCTGTGGTAAAAGCCAGCTTCTTCCAGCTTCGTACCATAGCTAAAATCAAACCATTCCTCCAATTTTGACGACATTGAAAAAAATCATCTACGCATTCATTTCCTCCCGCCTAGACTACTGCAACTCCCTATACACTGGGATCAGCCAATCATCCCTGTCACGCCTGCAATTGGTCCAAAACGCCGCAGCGAGACTCCTGACGGGTACCCGTAAAAGGGACCACATCACCCCGATTCTGGCCTCTCTCCACTGGCTCCCAGTACGGTGCAGAATCTACTTCAAGCTCCTCCTATTCACATACAAAGCCCTAAACGGGCTTGCCCCCCCATATCAAAAATCTTCTAACCCACCACTCTATCTCCAGGTCTCTCAGGTCAGCCGACTTGGGGCTACTGACTGTCCCGCGGTCTAGGCTTAAGCTCAGGGGTGACCGCGCTTTTGCGGTTGCAGCTCCGAGACTGTGGAACAGCATCCCTCTCCCCATCAGAACTGCCCCCTCCATCGACTCCTTTAAGTCCAGGCTCAAAACTTATTTCT
Organism: Rhinoraja longicauda; assembly: GCF_053455715.1. Taxonomy (NCBI): domain Eukaryota; kingdom Metazoa; phylum Chordata; class Chondrichthyes; order Rajiformes; family Arhynchobatidae; genus Rhinoraja; species Rhinoraja longicauda. Next base: position 45,012,334 of record NC_135968.1, read on the forward strand.
ACTCCCTAGCGTTTGAGGCCCTCTAAGGGGGCGCTGTGAACTGTTTATGTATGTGCTGTTATGTTTGTGTGCCATTGTATGTTCGTTCTTAGTCCCTGAACTGATGTACAGCACTTTGGTCAACGTGGGTTGTTTTTAAATGTGCTATACAAATAAAATTGACTTGACTTGACTTGACTTGACTATTCGCTTCACCTCGGCTACTTAATAAGTCGAGTCCATAATTAAGTCTCACTGCTTTGAGTTTTCAATGCAACCTTAAGTCTTTTGAGATATTTAATTTCAGCATTTGCAAACCAGGACAAAACTTACCAATGGCACTACAATAAAGACAACTTAAATATATTTTTTAGGGTTTTGTGCTCAGTTTCGGTCACCCTGTTATAGGACAGGGTAAGGTAGAAAGGGTGCAGAGATCTCAGAGGATTATAGTGGGAGAAGGCTAGGACTTTATTCTGTGGAGCGCAGGAATACGAGGGGTGATCTTTGTAGAGGAATCATGAGAGGAATAGATAAGGAAATTGCACAGTCTTTTACCCAGGGTAGGCGAAACAAGAACAAGAGGACATGGTTTAAGGTGAGAGAGAATGATTCAATCGGAATCTGAGGGGCAACCTCTTTACACAAAAGTTAAAGGTATATGGAACAAGCTGCCAGGGGAGGTAGTTGAGGCAGGGACTATCGCAGCTTTTAAAAAAAACATTTGTATAAGTACATGGATAGGATAGATTTAGAGGGACATGGGCCAAATGCAGGCAGGTGGGACTAGTGTAGATGGGGCATCTTGGCCAGTGTGGGCACCAACCGGTGCGGTGCAAGTTGGGCCGAAAGGCCCGTTTCTACACTCTGTGACTCTACTCAAATAATCAAATGGGAGGGGTGGGCATGGTGAGGGGATTTGTGTGGAGGCTAATTAATTAACATTGAAATGTAATCCAGCCAGGTTATTTTCCACATGCCATGCAATGTGCTGTGGGACTTGTCATGTCAGGCTGCCATTTGCTGGAGCATAGAGGTAGGATATGATATTTCCAACCAAAGCTAGCCCCAGACGGCATTCTGGGAGACTGGAGGGTGGCCAATGTTTTTAAGAAGGGCAACAAGGAAAAGCTGGGAACAACATGCTAATGAGTCTGACATCAGTTATGGGCAAGTTATAAGGGGTAGGATTTACCAGCATTTGGATGGACAAGGAATGATTGGGGATAATCAGCATGGCCTTTGGCATGGGGAATTGGGTCTCACTCATCTGTTAGATTTTTGATGAGACAACCAAGAGGATTGAAGAAGTCAGGGTGATGGAAGTTGTCTATATGGACTTTTGACAAGGATCAGCATTGTGGAACAGTCTGGAAGGTTGGTTTATGGACTGGAGGCCAGTGGCGACCGGAATAGGTGTTGGGTCCATTGTTGTTCATCAGTGATTTGGATTAGCACGTACAGTACGAGGAATGGTTAGGTAAGTTTGCAGATGACACTAAAATAGGAGGCACATGGGAAAATCCCATAAAATGATCTTGTTATTTACGTTGCTATTTAAGCAATAATTGGTTTCACTTATAAATATACAACGAGTCGGCAGAAAATCTCCCAGTTTTCAGATAATGCTCTGGGATTCTTGAGGCCCACAATGGAAAATTGATTTCTTTCTGCAGTTGTACAGGGCCCTGGTGAGACCGCATCTTGAGTATTGTGTGCAGTTTTGGTCTCCTAATTTGAGGAAGGATATCCTTGCTATTGAGGCTCTCGAGGTTAATCCCCAGAATGGCAGGACTGTCATATGAGGAAAGATTGGAAAGACTGGGCTTGTATTCACTGGAGTTTAGAAGGATGTGAGGGGATCTTATAGAGACGTATAAAATTATAAAAGGGCTGGACAAGCTTGATGCAGGAAAAATGTCCAGAACCAGGGGCCACAGTCCAAGAATAAAGGGGAGGAATAAAGAGGAATAAAGAATAAAGAGGCTGCTGCCAACCTCCTGTCCCCCCCCCATCCGGACCAAACTCAGATCCTGGGGGGACAGGGCTTTCTCCATCGCTGCTCCCACCCTCTGGAACTCACTACACCAAACCGTCAGAGACTCCTCCTCACTCACCACATTCAAAACATCACTGAAGTCTCACCTGTTCAGCACTGCCTTCAACCACTGACCGTCACCTCACCTTCTGTCTCCTTTTTCTGTTCGTTTACTTATTTATCTATTTATTTTCTTCTCTATGTTCTAGAAATCCTTGTAAAGCGTCTTTGAGTGTTTGAAAAGCGCTATATAAATGTAATGCATTATTATTATTATTATTAAAACTGAGGTGAGAAGAAACATTTTCACCCAGAGAATTGTGAATTTGTGGAATTAATTCTCTGCCACAGAAAACAGTGGAGGCCAATTCACTGGATGAATTTAAAAGAGAGTTAGATAGAGCTCTAGGGGCTAGTGGAATCAAGGGATATGGGGAGAAGGCAGGCGCGGGCTACTGATTCTGGATGATCAGCCATGATCACAATAAATGGCGGTGCTGGCTCGAAGGGCCAAATGGCCTCTTCCTGCACATATTTTCTATGTTTCTATGTTTTTTCAAGGCCAACATTGCACGAGAAGGACAATGCATTCAACAAGCGACTCGACCATCAGTCTGAAGAAGGGTCTCGACCCGAAACGTCACCCATTCTTTCTCGCCAGAGATGCTGCCTGACCCGCTGAGTTGCTCCAGCATTTTGTGTCTACCTTCAATACATTCAACAATGCAGCACTCTCGCATTAATGCACCAGAGTGCCGGTGTAACATTTTAATCACATCAATGGAATGGGACTCAAATCCAGCTCAAACTGCAAATCAGCTTGGCTCCAAGATCACAATTTAATCTCAGGCATGGGACAAAGGGTAAGTCCAAACATAAACTTGTCTTTTCCTCAACGCTGATTAATCTGCAGGAAATTTCATATCTTTATAAAACTTTTAAAAAACACAGGAAGTTAGGAATGTTGGATGATGATAGCACGAATAAATCCCTTGCCTGTCAAAGTAAGAGTACACTGCTCACAAACAGACATTCATCACTCATTTGTACTTCCAGCGGCGATTCTTTCAACAGTGAAGAAAAGTGGAATCTAATCAAAGCAACCATTAAAAAACGTTCAGACACGGTTTTACAATACTGGGGATCAGGCCATAACTGAGTCAGGTCATAAGTGATAGGAGCAGAATTAGGCCATTCGGCCCATCAAATCTACTCCGCCATTCAATCATGGCTGATCTATCCCTCCCTTCCATCTGCATTTTCTGGTAGTGAAATCATTCAAGAAACTCAGTTTAATCTGAGGAAGTTTGAGCTGCAGCACTTTGGGAGATTGAATGGAACGTGTGCAGAGGAATCTTGCGGGAGTCCAGGTCCATAGTTCCTTGAAAGTGACAACACAAGCAGAAAGAGTGGAAAAGAAGGCGTGTGGTATGCTTGCCTTTGCTGGCCGGGACATTGAGAGTGAGAGAGAGGAAATCGTGATGCAGCTCCACAAGACTTTGCTTAGGCCGCATTTGGAGCCTTGCGTGCAGTTCTGGTCAATTGACATTCCTAACTTGCTGTTTAAACAAAAAAGTTTTATAAACATATGACATCTCCTGCTTATTAATCAGCATTGAGGAAAAGGCAGGTTTATGTTTCGACTAATCCCTGTGGCCCTTGGCTGAGATTGAATTACAGGAAGGATGTGGAGGTTTTGGGGAGGGTGCTGAAGAAGCCTAATCACAATGCTGCCTAGATTAGGGGATACTAGCGACATGGAGAGGTTGGACAAACTTGCTATTGTTTTCTCTGGAACTTCATAGGTTGAGGAGAGACCTGATAGGAGTATCTAACATTTATGAGAGGCATAGATAGGGCCGGTCTGTATCTTTCTCCCACATTGGAAATGTCAAAGACTAGAGGACAGAGCTTTAAGGTGGGAGGGGAAAAGTTTAAAGGAGTCTAGACAAGTGGACCCGTTGGGCCCAAACCTCTCCTGCATTGGTGCAGCACCCTCTCCTCCCCCATTACCCCCTCTCCCCTCTCCCCCCCTCTCCCCTCCCACCCTCCCTTATCCCTCCACTCCCATCCTCCCTCCCTTCTCCCCTCTCCTCTCCCCTTCACCTCCCCTTTTCCCCCTTCCTCCCCTTCCTCCTCCCCTCCCCGTCCCCTCTCCCACCCCGCCATTCCATCCCCCTCAACCCCCCTTATCCTCCCCCCTCCCTCCCCCCAATCCCTTCACCCCCCCTCCCTCCCCCCAAGATAGATTTAAACTTTAAAATGTGAATAATTTAAAAAATATAACACCGATTTCAATGAAACTTCTTCCATTAGCACCAGAGGGACGACGGTGAGTAAGGTGGGCCTATAATTGTCACACTATCGTGTACCGTTTTGGCTGTAGTTCAGGAACAAACAAACAAACAAACAAGAGTTTTAGTATTTCGATGTGCGGGGCAGGTTTTCTTTATACTGGGTGGTGGGTGCCTGGAATACACTGTCAAGAGAGGTGGTGGAGGCAGACACGACAGTGCTGTTTAACAGGCTTTTGGTAGGCACAGAGAATGGAGGGCCAGAGATCAAATGCAGGCAAAGATTAGTTTATCTTGGGATTATAATCAGCACAGACTATGTGGGCCGAAGGGACTCTTCCAGTGCTATACTGTTCTATGTTCGAAGTAATTTGCCGAACAAATCAATGATTCTTACAAAATGCTGGAGTAACTCAGCAGGTCAGGCAGCATCTCAGGAGAGAAGGAATCATATCATCATCATATATATACAGCCGGAAACAGGCCTTTTCGGCCCTCCAAGTCCGTGCCGCCCAGCGATCCCCGTACATTAACACTATCCTACACCCACTAGGGACAATTTTTACATTTACCCAGCCAAGTACGTCTTTGGAGTGTGGGAGGAAACCGAAGATCTCGGAGAAAACCCACGCAGGTCACGGGGAGAACGTACAAACTCCTTACAGTGCAGCACCCGTAGTCAGGATCGAACCTGAGTCTCCGGCGCTGCATTCGCTGTAAAGCAGCAACTCTACTGCTGCGCTACCGTGCCGCCCTGGGTGACGTTTTTGGGTCGAGACCCTTCTTCAGACTGAAGAAGGGTCTCGACCCGAAACGTCGCCCATTCCTTCTCTCCTGAGATGCTGCCTGACCTGCTGAGTTACTCCAGCATTTTGTGAATAAATACCTTCGATTTGTACCAGCATCTGCAGTTATTTTCTTACACTACAATGATCCTTACAATGTCAGTCACAGGCAACACAGTTGCTGCACACTGTGGAATGGATGGCACGCACACTCTTCCAATCAAGCAAACACACAGTATCTCCACGAAAATGCCTCAACACGCTACAATTTCTAGGACACAAAAGAAAATGAGCATAACCACAGGTATAACTTTCAATGCCCAGGCAAATTGGCTGCTTGAACCCAATCCTGTTTTGCATTTAAAGCCTCTAAAAACAAACATGAACTCATCTTAAAACTCTTCAGCTTCAATTTTATGCGCCGTCAACTGCGAAAAGAAAATATTGCAAGCAAAACAGGCTTAGACATGAAACATTCTTACATTATTCACAGACTATGATTGTAACCTAATTCAAACATTGACATTCAGCTGAAATGACATCCCCATCTATGCAACTAGTAAAAAAAAGTGTACTTTCCTCAGTAAAGGGCAACTCTATTCCACCTTTGCTCAATCAGAAGACCACATGGACATTGGGAATACAACACAGCAGAGTTACTTGACCAGAACTGGACCCGACTATCAAGCTGTACAACTCCTCCCCCTTCTGTCCTGGGGTAGACTGACTTCCCCCATCCCCAAATCTTTGCACATCCGCAAACCTCTCCACTCACCACTTTAATTTCATGCTTCATGTATTTTGTGTTTTTATGACTGTTGGCAGATCAATTTCCCTCCTGGGATAAATAAAGTTCTATCGTATCGTATCACATTGTAGAACTGGGCAGCGGGTGAACCATTAATATAACCCTCTGCCCAAAACTTACAAAGAGTGGGGAAAATGTGCAGCTTGATGATGTTAGAGAGGACAAGAAAATACTTTGATACCAACTTAAAATCCATGAAAGGCACAAAGTGACACTTGATAGAATTGCTGCTTATTCAATCGCTGTAACAGATGCCAACTTCTCTACATCAGCGAGACCAAGTGCAAGCTCAGCGATCGTTTCGCTCAACACCTCCTCTCAGTCCGCCTTAACCAACCTGATCTCCCGGTGGCTCAGCACTTCAACTACCCCTCCCATTCCCAATCTGACCTTTCTGTCTTGGGCCTCCTCCATTGTCAGAGTGAGGCCCAGTGCAAATTGGAGGAACAGCACCTCATATTTTGCTTGGGTAGTTTACACCTCAGCTAAATGAACATTAATTTCTCTAACTTCAGACAGTCCCTGCTTTCCTTCTCTATCCCCTCCCCCTTCCCAGTTCTCCCACCAGTCTTCCTGTCTCTGACTACATCCTATCTTTGTCCCGCCCCCTCCCCTGACATCATCTGAAGAAGGGTCTCGACCCGAAACGTCACCCATTCCTTCTCTCCCGAGATGCTGCCTGACCCGCTGAGTTACTCCAGCATTTTGTGTCTGCTACTTATTCAAGTTGCTCTATAAGTGCTTGGGATCTTGGTCTTATTTTCCCTTTACCTCCCAAGATGCTTGCTGACATACTTGCAATTTTCACAAATGCTGAGCATTTTCTTTTCCTCGACAACACAAATCTTCTTACCACATAGTTCACACTTTAAAAGTTGAGGCAGAAACGAACTTTAACAATCATCATCGGCGGTCACTGGAAGCGAGTGTGACTGTCCTCTCCATAGGGTCGGACGCCTGTGCGTGACTTTGTTTAACGTGGGGAGACTGGTGCACAGACAGCCACCACACGGTCCTTGACAGATCTGGGTCAGGATCCAGTGGCGTGGAGTCCAAGACGACCGGGGACCCCTTTCTGCTGCAGCCTTCATCCATCCGCCTTCCCAGCCGTTGTGACGCTCCACTAAAGTCAGCCACCATCCTCCCTCCGCCTGTTCCACCGTCCCCTTTAACAACAAAGGCCCCTCGTCCTTGCCTTTCACCCCACTGCCCTCTGCATCTTCCTCCCACATCTCCACCACCTTCAAAGTGATTCTACCACCAGTCACACCTTCCCATCTCCATTCCATTCAGCAGAGACTACCACTTCCTTCACAATTCCTGGTTCACTCATCCCCTTCCCACCCAATCCACCCCCTTCCCAGGTACTTTCTGCCATAACAGCAGGAGATGCAATACCTGCCCCGACACCTCCTCTCCCACATCTATCCAGAGATAGCCCTTTCAAATGAGACAAAGATTCACAGGCACCTGCTCCAAGCTCACCTGTGTACACGGTACTCCCAATGTGGCCTCTTTTACACCGGCCATACTAAGCACAGACGAGCCGACCATTTCACGGAATACTTGAGCTTGGTACACCAAGGCTGCTGGATCTTTTGGTTGCTAACCATTTTAACTTCTCTTCCCATACTGACCTTTTTGTGCTGGGCCTCCCCCATTACACCTTATGTGCTGCTTGGGTAGATTACAACCCAACGCTATGACGTTAATTGTGGGACTGTCATGAGGAAAGATTGGAAAGACTGGGCTTGTGCAGTTACCTAACTACACCATGTGACATTACTATTCACTACCAAGTTTAGATTTCTAACTTGATATACACCGATCAGCCAAAACATTATGACCACTGTCAGGCGAAGTGAATAACATTAATTGTCTTGTTACATTAGCACCTGTCAAGGGGTGGGATATATTAGACAGCAAGTGAACAGTCAGTTCTTGAAGTTGATGTGTTGGATGCAGGAGAAATGGGCAGGAGTAAAGACCTGAGCGACTTTGACAAGGGCCAAGTTGTTATGGCCAGACGACTGGGTCAGAGCATCTCTGAAACGGCAAGGCTTGTGGGGTGATCCCGGTCAGCAGTGGTGAGTACCTACCGACAGTGGTCCGAGGAGGGACAAACCACAAACCGGCGACAGGGTGTTGGGCGCCCAAGGCTCATCGATGCGCGAGGGCAACGAAGGCTATCCCATCTGGTCCGAACTGACAGAAGGTCTATTGTGGCACAAGCCACAGAAAATGTTAATGGTGGTCACGGGAGGAATGTGTCACAATACACAGTGCATCACACCCTGCTGCGTATGGGGCTGCACACGGAGGACCAACAGCATATTAGGCAGGTGGTCATAATGTTTTGGCTCAACAGGTCATCATGTTTTGGCTGATCGGTGTATCTTGCTGCTGCACTGGGTAATTTTGGTTAAAGAACAGTGCAAACATTTTCATTTTTACCAAAAGCACAATTCCTGTCGTTTAGAACACAGGCTTTTTGAGTGGAGAGTGTTCAGTAAAACAATTAATAAGCTTCCATTTGAATTGGTGCACATTCAATGCACACTAATTGCACTTTCCTCATTTGAGAATTATCCTGATTGTTGCCTTTCAGCCACTTCTCTGTGGCAAAAGCACTTACCAATTTCACTTAGCACGTATTCCTGACCGTTGTAGGAGAGGCTGGTGCTCGAGGTGACAGGCGGAGACAGGCCCTTCATCTTGGCCAGATTCTGCAGCAGCTGGGATGGCTTGAGCTGATCACGCCAGGCATTTATTCCAGAACTGTTAAAAAAGAAACGATTTCAGTGAGTCACATCCAAATCAACCACACGGAAACAAAAATAATGTTGTTCCGACGAAAGATGAATGATCACATCAAAACTTTTCAAAACACTTCAGGCAATACATTTATTTCAGTAAACATTACTAGAAGATTGAGGGGGGATCTTATAGAAACTTACAAAATTCTTAAGGGGTTGGACAGGTTAGATGCAGGAAGATTGTTCCCGATGTTGGGGAAGTCCAGAACAAGGGGTCACGGTTTAAGGATAAGGGGGAAGTCTTTTAGGAACGAGATGAGAAAGTTTTTTTTCACACAGAGTGGTGAACCTGTGGAATTCTCTGCCACAGAAGGTAGTTGAGGCCAGTTCATTGGCTATATTTAAGAGGGAGTTAGATGTGGCCCTTGTGGCTAAAGGGATCAGGGGGTATGGAGAGAAGGCAGGTACGGGATACTGAGTTGGATGATCAGCCATGATCATATTGAATGGCGGTGCAGGCTCGAAGGGCCGAATGGCCTACTTCTGCACCTAGTTTCTATGTTTATATTATGCAGACCAATAAGAACGGTTTACTTCAACCATTTAACAAGGCCAAAATAGGGAGAAATATCTGTGTTCTTTTGTCCAAATTGTTGTTGAAGAATGGGTGTTTGTAATGTACAGAAGGGAAGAACTTCTTTTTTAAGAAGCACCTACCTGCTCATGACCAACATAAAGCATTACATCTAATCCAAACGATAGACACAATAAGCTGGAGTAACTCAGCGGGTCAGACAGCATCTCTGGAGAGAAGGAATAAGTGACGTTTCGGGTCTCGACCTATTCCTTCTCTCCAGAGATGCTGCCTGTCCCGCTGAGTTACTCCAGCTTTTTATGTCTATCTTTGGTTTAAACCAGCATCTGCAGTTCCTTCCCACACTTCTACTCCAGAGATTGATTCAGGCCTTGGTAACCATATTCCAGGACCTAAATATCAGAGAGGGGAGAAAACATTTAAATATACAAAAGTCCACAGCCGATACATCTTCAGTACTCACATATAATATGATTGGGGCAATCCGCAACAAGCTCCAAAGTGTGATAAAAGTCTGTTTTCCAAATCAATAACAGTCTCTCCAACCTTTTCATCACGTGACAACAGATCAAAGTCATAGAGTGCAATTTTGAGATCTTTCTCCGTCGGTAAATTGCAACTCATTTCAAACATCCTGAAAAAAAAATAATACAATGGTGAGAATTTCTCCAACCAATGCTGTGTTTTTGCTAAAGTAAGGATTTGGACTTTTGACTCACAACATTGCTCATCATAACATTAGCTTTCAAAAAAAGTTAGAATATGCATCCGGGAATATGTTTAGCCATGAAGGTAGACACAACAAGCTGGAGTAACTCAGCAGGTCAGGCAGCATCTCAGGAGAGAAGAAATGGGTGACTTTTCGGGTCGAGACCCTTCTTCAGACTGATCACCCATTCCTTCTCTCCCGAGAGTTCGTAATTATCTGTACCTACTGTGCACAAGCAGGAGGTCACAGGCTAGATGCAGGAAAATCGTTCCTGATGTTGGGGGAGTCCAGAATCTGGGGTCACAGTTTAAGAATAAGGGGTAGGCCATTTAGGACCGAGAAATAAGGAAAAACTTTTTCAGCCAGAGAGTTGTGAATCTGTGGAATTCCCTGCCACAGAAGACAGTGGAGGCCAATTCACTGGATGTTTTCAAGAGAGAGTTGCATATGGCTCTTAGGGCTACCAGAATCAAGGGATATGGGGAGAAACAAGGAACAGGGTACTGATTCTGGATGATCAGCCATGATCACATTGAATGGCAGTGCTGGCTTGAAGGGCTGAATGGCCTACACCTGCACCTATTGTCTATGTCTATGTTTCTATGAGATGCTGCCTGACCCGCTGAGTTAGTCCAGCATTTTGTGCCTACCTTCGATTTAAACCAGCATCTGCGTTTTTTTTTCCTATATGTTTAGCCACAAAGTATTAGCTTTCATGCCTATTCAACGATGAGATGAGTGATCTCAACTCGAATGACAAGAGACCTTCTTGACACCCAAACTAGGAAAATAAGACTGCTTGGAGCTCCGATAATTACATGGCAATTTTCATTGCTGAAGAACTTGTCAGAGACTAAGTCGGTCTGAAGAAGGGTCTCGACCTAAAACGTTACCCATTCCTTCTCTCCAAAGATGCTGCCTGTCCCGCTGAGCTACTCCAGCATTTTGTGTTTATCTAAAGACTAAGTAGATCTTTCTATCCATTTTGCAGCTCAATAAGTGTAATTTGCTTTCACTCTAACCATCAAACAAAGAAAAAAGAAGCACATTTTTGCCTCCCAAGTCATTTGGAAATTATCCCGATTTTAAAACTATACTCTTTGCCAGAAAACTATAACAAATCTTAAAATGCTATTCAAGAAGGGTCTCGACCCGAAACGTCGCCCATTCCTTCTCTCCTGAGATGCTGCCTGACCCGCTGAGTTACTCCAGCATTTTGTGAATAAATACCTTAATATTCTTTTGATTACTTCGTATTAGACACATTTCTGGGAAGTTACAGAAAGTTCTCAAGTCTCTACAAATTTCTGTCCATGCTGTTCTTTGGGCAGCACAATTGGTAAAGCTGCTGCCTCACAATACCAGAGACATGGATTCAGTCCTGACCTCCAGTACCATCTGTTTGGAGATCGCATGTATCTGCCTGAGGTCAGGTGGGCTTCCGCTGGGTGCTTCGGTTTCTTCCCACCTCCCAAATGGGTGCAGGCTTGTAGGTTAATTGGCCTCTGTAAAACGCCCCTAGCTTTCAGGGTAGACATGTGAACGTGGGATAAGATAAAACCAGTGTAAATGGGAGATCGTTGGTCATTGTGAACTCGGTGGGCCGAAGGACCTGTTACTATTTTTTAATGGTTGATGGAATTTCATACATAGCATTGTGAGATGTTGTATTTTGGAAAGACGAACATGGGCAGGACCTACACAGTCTCTGAGGAGTGTTGGAGAGGAGAGGGATCCAGGAGTGCAGATACATAGCTTGTTGAAAGTGGCACCACAGGGTAGAGAGGGTGGTCAAAGAGGGTTTTGGCATATTGGCCTTCATCAGTCAGAGCACTGAGCATAGAAAATGGAAGGGTCATGTTGCAGTTAAATAAGACATTTGTGAGGCCACATTTGGAGCATTGTGTTCCGTCCTGGGCACCATGTTATTGGAAAGATGGTGTCAAGCTGGAAAGGGTGCAGAGAAGATTTACGAGGATGTAGCCAAGACCCAAGGGCTGCAGATATAGGGAGAGGTTGAGCAGCTTAGGAGCGCAGGAAGATGAGTGTGATCTTAAGGAGGTGTACAAAATCATGAGATGAATGGATCGGTAGACACAGAGCCTCTTTCCCAGAGTTGGAGAATCGAGGACCAGAGGACATAGATTTAAGGAGAGGGGGAAAAGATTTAATAGGAACCCAAGGGGTTACTTTGTCCACACAAAGGGTAGTGGGTGTAGGGAACGAACTGCCGGAGGAGGTAGTTGAGGCAGGGTCTATCGCAACGTTTAAGAAACATTCAGACAGATACATGGATAGGACATGTTTAGAGGTATATGGGCCGGTGGTGGGAACAGTGCAGATGGAACATGTTGGCCGGTGTGGGTAAGTTGGGCCAAAGGGGCCTGTTTCCACGCTGTACGACTATGACTCTAAAAGACACTCATCGAAATTATCGAAGGTAAGACTACTTCTCTTGAACATGCAGTAAACATGAGATAATTTATATATGTATTACCTGCCATACACTGGGTTCAGTGTCTTGGGTACATAATTATCTCTATCTTCTATTGATTTTCGACCCAAGCTGATCTTCACAAATGGGTCACACTAAGAGAAAAATAATTTTCGCTGAACATTAATGCAACAGATTCGTCCAACAGGAAATACGTTACATGGGTAAAATTAATCATGTGGACAAGGAAGAGTAGAAGGACAACATCCATTTTGGCCATTGTGCCATCCAGTCACTAGCAGCAGTCAAGACCATGACATTTGTATCGCCAAAAATTCCACTCAAAACTCAAACGAAAAATGAAATCAATTTATTTTTTCCAAATTTGCATTGCCGAATAAGCTGAATGTTGAACATGTTGAATATTGGTGAAAATCTTTTTTCTGGCATCAGAAGCACTGTCACATATAAACAATGGAATTTTTGTACCGATGACTGGATAACTCATAACTAAAACACCTTCATGGAGGGATCAGGGTTGTTAAATAGGAAAAGTGACCCCATTGTTGATCATTGCAATGCTGTAATTGCATTTGGAAGTACTACAGCCATTGGATTGGTCATAGAGTGATACAGTGTGGAATCAGGCCCTTCGGCCCAACGCGCCCACACTGGCTAACAATGTCCCAGCTACCCTAGTCCCACTTGCCTGCACTTGGTCCATAACCCTCCAAACCTGCCCTATCCATGTACCTGTCCAACTGTTTCTTAAACGATGGGAAAGTCCCAGCCTCAACTACCTCCTCTGGCAGCTTGTTCCATACACCCACCACCCTCTGTGTGAAAAGTTACTCCTCGGATTCCTATTAAATCTTTTCCCCTTCACCTTGAACTTATGTCTTCTGGTACTTGATTCCTCTACTCTGGGTAAAAGACTGTGCATCTACCCGATCTATTCCTCTCATGATTTTGTCTCCCTCCATAATTTCACCCCTCATCCTCCTACGCTCCATGGAATAGAGACCCAGCCTACTCAACCTCTCCCTACAGCACCTAGAAATTGCCCTAAATTGTTAGGATTGTCCTAAATACAGCTGTTATATGCTCAGATACCAGCAGGTTTAATGCACATTAAATGACAGATTTAAGTTTCTTACCTTGCCATTACTATCTTTCGGTTGCAAGTCAATGGCTCGAATGATGTAGATTCGTACCAAACATTCTTGAGTGCCGCTATCGGGAAGCTCCACAAACTGACGTGGGGGCATTTTAACACCTGGATCATCACTTAAAGGATAAACTTTAAAGGAACCCTGCAAAGCAAATGAAATAAAACCTTAAGAATCCTCATATGAGGAAAGATTGAAAAGACTAGGCTTGTATTCACTGGAGTTTAGAAGGTTGAGAGGGGATCTTATAGAGACGTATAAAATTATAAAAGGACTGGGCAAACTAGATGCAGGAAAAATGTTCCCAATGTTGGGGGAGTCCAGAACCAGGGGCCACAGTCTAAGAATAAAGGGGAGGCCATTTAAAACACCACCCAGAGAGTTGTGAATTTGTGGAATTCTCTGCCACAAAGGGCAGTGGAGGCCGATTCACTGAATGGATTTAAGAGAGAGTTAGATAGAACTCTAGGGGCTAGTGGAATCGAGGGATATGGGGAGAAGGCAGGCACGGGTTATTGATTGTGGATGATCAGCCATGATCACAATGAATGGCGGTGCTGGCTCGAAGGGCCGAATGGCCTCCTCCTGGACCTATTTTCTGTGTTTCTATGTTTCTAGAACACCAGATGCATAAATAATTCATTGAAACAAATTTGTAGCATTTCCCCGATCATCTTCGGGCAAGATTCAGGTCATTCAGAAAACCAATTGAGTTTGCACAAATCATTTTAAGAGAACTATCACACCAAAATACTCAGGTCAGTCAGCACAAGTGAAGAGGGAAATAGAATTAGGATTAAATGTCATTAACCTCCGAACTCTAATGAAAAGCTTTCAATGTAACACATTAACACCAATCTGAGGGGTCTCGACCTGAAACGTCACCCACTACCTTCTCTCCAGAGATGCTGCCTGACCCGCTGAGTTACTCCAGCTTTGTGTGTCTACCTTCGGTAACACGTTAACGGAGTCTCTGCCACAGATGCAGCCCGACGTACTGAGTACTCAATCAGATGTTGTATATCAAACTTCCAGGAGCTGCAGTATTTTGCAGCATCTGGAGCATTTTGTTGGGATTGAACCATCAGTTACCAATCTTTGTATCTTCACAGATACATTAAATCATTAGTAAAGCAAAAATCTGTAATGCTGGAAATCAGCGGAGGAAGGAATGCACAGCTCATGATGCAGCAACTGCAAAAGATAAACTATTATGATTTTAACACCCTTTGTGATCATGGAACCACGGGCAATTTAAGCACAGTTTGGGGTAAACTTTTGATATGCAGTCAACCCTCATTTTACCAGATCCTTTTATAACAGATTTTGTTATGCCGGATGGAGCTGGTGACCGCACTCCTGACTTGCACCTCCAGCCCTCTGCTCGGTCGCAAGGTGCACCCTCCTTCACCCACCACATGGTCCGATTGACACGGCTGTTGTTGCGGCTCACGTTGTAGCCCCTGGGGACAGCGCGTTCTCCAGGCCGCCGCTACCAACAGGACGCACCCAGTCACTGTCGGCCTCCCTCCCCTATCATCTGCTGCAGCTTCCTCCCGTCCGTCCCTTTATCGGCTCGACCGCCACTGCCCCCCCCATCTCCCATCTCCCTGTCCCACTCAGCTTCCTCCCCCCACCCCCCCAACCTCAGAGTCACCGACATAGCTACAAAGGGCGGCACGGTAGCGCAGCGGTAGAGTTGCTGCTTTACAGCGAATGCAGCGCCGGAGACTCAGGTTCGATCCTGACTACGGGTGCTGCACTGTAAGGAGTTTGTACGTTCTCCCCGTGACCTGCGTGGGTTTTCTCCGAGATCTTCGGTTTCCTCCCACACTCCAAAGACGTACAGGTATGTAGGTTAATTGGCTGGGTAAATGTAAAAATTGTCCCTAGTGGGTGTAGGATAGTGTCAATGTACGGGGATCGCTGGGCGGCACGGACTTGGTGGGCCGAAAAGGCCTGTTTCCGGCTGTATATATATGATATGATATGATATGATACTCCACTTTGGAAGATGTTGGGGAGAAAGAGGAGGTGGTGGCGCGGCGTGGGAATGAACAAAGTGATGGGTGGGAGGGGACCCAACCCCAGGGTGACCGAGCGCGTCCTGACGGTAGAGGCGTCCTGAAGAAAGTGCGTCCCGTCAGAAGCTACAACGTGAGCCACAACAACAGCTGCATCAACCGGTGAAGAAGGGCTCGCTGGTGCAGGCCAGCGCCTAGTCTTAAGATGTAAGGACACAAAGTGCTGGACTAACTTAGCAGACCGAATCAGTCTGAAGAAGGGTCCTGACGTCATCTATCTGTGTTCTCCAGAGACGCTGCCTGACCCACTGAGTTACTCCAGCTCTATGTATCCTATGGTGCTGCAGTTTCTTGTTTCAACTGCATACAATGATAATACCTTACTCGGTTATAGCGGACAATCGGCAATCACGGACACCATCCCCCCCCCCCTCCCCATATGGCCTGTTATGGCAAAGATTCACTCTATTCATTTTTTGCTGGATGATGTGATATTCTGAATGAGAGTTTTCCAAATAGTGAAAGGCGTGTACAGAGTGGATGTGGAGAGGATGTTTCCAGTGGTGGGAGAGTCTGGGACCAGGAGGTCACAGCCTCAGAATGAAAGGACGTTCCTTTTGGGTCGGAAATGAGGAGGAATTTATTTCGTCAGAGGGTGGTGAATCTGTGGGATTCATTGCCACAGACGGCTGAGGAGGCCAAGTCAATGGATATTTTTAAGGCAGGGATAGATAGATTCTTGATTGGTGAGGGTGTCAGCGGTTATGAGGAGAAGGCAGGAGAATGGGGTTAAGAGGGAAAGATAGATCAGCCATGATTGAATGGTGGAGTGGACTTGATGGGCCGAATGGCCTAATTCTGCTCCAATCACGTATAAAAGCTCAAAAAACATTAACATGCTTCATTAATCTTTACAGAAAGGGTTCCAATTATAAATAGCTGCAATTATTTGACTCCAAAGCTGGTGATGCCAGACCACAGTAGTATGGCAATATCAATAGCATGCATGGCCAAATGATACAGTCTGTCAGTGCTGTGTTAAATGATGAATGGCATAACTCCCGCTGGTGTATTAGCCAGTTGTTTAAGATTGTCAGTGAGGCCAAATCTGGAGGAACAGCACCTCATATTTCTCTTGGGCAGCTTCCAACCCAGCAGTATGAATATTGATTTCCCCACCTTCAAGTAACCCTTGCTTCCCCTCTCTCCGTCCCTCCCCCACCAAAGTTGCTGTACTAGCCTTGTTGCGTCTCATTGTCCGTAACTCGTTTTCACCTTGCCCACAGCTAACGATGGCCTATTTCCTTTATCATCGTTACATTTGTGTCTATCTTTCATTCATTCATTCTCTATCTCTCCACATCACCATCCATAGCTCTCGTGTCCCTTTCCCCTGACACTCGGTCTGAAGAAGGGTCTCGACCCGAAACGTCACCCATTCCTTTTCTCCAGAGACGCTGAGTTACTCCAGCTTTTTGAGTCTATATTCAGACCACTGCTGGAGGAACACAGCTGTTCAGGCAGCATCCATAGAGGGAGATGGACAGACAATATTGAGTTTGGACCCTGTTTTTAATTATCCCATTGGATTGTTTTTTGGAAGAAGAACACATTTTGGTCCATCTTGTATTAAACTCTTTAAAGGCGTGCAAACAGAGTTTATCGTTTGCTGAATAAAATTGCAGAATTAGCCTCCCACCTGATAAATGTGCAAGTACAGTAGCAGAACATATTTAAAAACAGTAGATCATGGGACCACATGTGTCTGCATTTTATTTCAAAGAAAAAGCCTACCTTAAATTCACCCACAACTGATGGGTCTTCATCATCCTCAGTTTTGCCTCTGAAGAGTTTAAAGGTCTGGCAGAAATCTGTCAGCTTTTTGAAATCAGGGACATTCTCCAGGTCTGTGTCGTACACCTGTTGGGAGGGAAGTGGAGGAAGTCAAATTAAAAGAGAAAGACACGAGAAGCGCTCTTATCACTAACTAGCCCCACTTCACTTTCTGCCTGGAGGGCAAAAGTCACCTTATCTAGATGGAAGCTGGTGTGGGACTGATTATTGGCAGCAGACGGGGCCAGGTGTAATCTGAAAAAGCCCAGGCACTGACAGTTTTAAAATCATCTCTCTTAATTGTGTTGACAGCTATTTGTCTGCAGGCAATGCAAAACGTCAAACTCTCTCAATTTCAAGTGAAGGTGGAAAACGGACCTTTAGAATCCAACTGACAATAGCATATAAATAGCCGAGGTAACCAATATTAATCCTAATTAAAACATTTTACAGCGTTAAAGTGCCACTGCTGGATATCATTTGCAAATAAGATCTAGGTGCAAGGGTCACAATAAGGTCGATGAGGAGTTAAGGACTACACCCTTAACGTTTGAGAGCTTCATTCAACAGTCAGATATCAGTGGGGAAGAAGCCTTTAGAGATGCAGCACAGAATCAGGCCCTTGGAGCCCATCAAGTCCGCACTGACCACCAATCACTCCATACACTCCACACCAAGGACAACTTACAATTTTATCAAAGCCAATTAACCTACAAACCTGCACATCTTTGGAGTGTGGATGGGAACCAGAGCATCCGGTGAAAACCCAGATACTCACAGGGAGAACCCTACAAACTCTGTACAGACCGCACCCGTATTCAGGATCGGATCCGGGTCCCTGGAGCAGTAAGGCAGCAACTCTACCGCTGGACCACCATGCCACCCTAAACATTTGCCCCGAGCTGTTCTTGAATGTGGTTGTAAATGCTATCATCTACTGTATCTTATGCCCAATGAGAGAGGAGAGAAGAGGGGATGTTGAGGGTGTAACAGGCCCTTGATTTATATTGGCTGCTTTCCTGAGTTAAGGTCAAGTGTAGATGGAGTCGATGGGCAGGTGGAGCGTGCTATGTGATGGACTGGGCAACATCCACAACTCTGTCATTTGTTGCTGTCTTGGGCAGGGCTAGTGCCAAAGGAAGTTGTCAGGCAACCTTCTGAGGAAGTGGAGACGTTGGCGCGTTTTCTTGGCCGTAGCTTCACTGAGGTTGGTCCAAGGTAAAACTGTGCACGATGTTTACGCCCCAACGCTGAAACTCACGACCATTTCCACTTCAGCACAACTGACGGTTTAATTAGTTTAGTTTAGTTTAGAGATACAGCGCGGAAACAGGCCCTTTCGGCCCACCGGGTCCGCGCCGACCAGCGATCCCCGTACATTAACACTATCCTACACACACTAGAGACAAATTTTCCATTTACTAAGCCATCAAGTCTACTCCGCCATTCAATCATTGCTGATCTATCTCTCCTAACCCCATTCACCTGCCTTCTCCCCATAACTCCTGACACCCGTACTAATCAAGAATCAAATTGATTATAAGACAAGGGAACACTGAATTACTGCACTTAATATAGTACCTTGGGCTTTCTAAGCTTTCAATGACAAAACGTCAGAGTGCAACATTCAACAAACAGGATGCAATTGTAGAATGAAGTATCTTTTTTCTAATGAGTCTGCAAAGTTAGACTTACTTACCTTAGAGAACTGAGGGTCTGCTGTGTGCTCTGCTCACCCTGAATCATCTGATAGTGCCATTCATCCTGAGGGCTTCTCGCTACGCAGGCCGTGGGCGAGGTTAAGGGTGGAAGGGTCTGCTTTCTAAATAACTCCGCATGTTGCCTGACGTGGCTGTCCACGCAAACCCCCGCTGCCCAGAACTGGGACATCTTATTGAAGTGTCCTCCCTGCCACAGGAATTCACTTCTGCTTCCCTGACAGCAGTCTACAACCCACCCCAGGCCAATGCTAAGCACGCACTTGAGCAACTGCTCACTATCTCCTTGAGAGGAAGTACCCCGAGGCAGTGTTTGTAATAGCCAAAGATTTCAATCATTCCAACCTCAAGAACGTGCTGCCAAAGTACTATCAACTCATCTCCTGCCCAGAGGCCCAAACACCCTTGACCACTGGTACATAATAACCATCTACAATGCAGACTGCTCCGTTCCTCATCTGCACTTTGGTAAATCTGATCACCTGGTTGTTAGAGGATTGGACATACAGGTAGATGCAGGAAAAATGTTCCCCATGTTGGGGGAGTCTAACACCAGGGGGTCACAGTTTACGAATAAGGGATCGGCTATTTAGGACTGAGGTGAGGAAAATCTTTTTCACCCAGAGAGTTGAGAATCTGTGGAATTCTCTGCCACAGAAGGCAGTGGAGGCCAAATCACTTGAAGGTTTTCAAGAGAGAATTATATTTAGCTCTTAGGGCTAAGGGAATCAAGGGATAAGGGGGAAAAAGCCCAAACGGGGTACTGATTTTCGATGATCAGCCGTGATCATATTGAATGGCAGTGCTGGCTCGCTTCGGTTTTCGGTTTGCTTCTACTCCCTGCCAACAAGCAGAAAGTGAAGCTCAAGGATCGGATACGGAAAGTCTTGCAGTGCTGATGTGAGGAAACAGATGCCACCCTTCGCAGCTGCTTTGAGCCGGTGAACTGTGGCTAACCTGGATGAATATGTCCCCTGCTCTCACAGACTATTTCAAAGACTGTGTGCCAAAGCAGATGATACCTGTACTCCCTCACCAGAACCTAGTGGGTGTAGGATAGTGTTAGTGTGCGGGGATCGCTGGGCGGCGTGGACCCGGTGGGCCGAAGGGCCTGTTTCTGCGCTGTATCTCTAAATCTAAAAATCTAAAATCCAAAAATAATCCACGGATGAACTGCAAGGTCCACTCCAGGTGAAGTCCGAGTCTGCAGCATTCAAGTCAAATGATCCCGAGTGGAACAAGAAATCTATCCACGACCTTCGCTGAGCCACTAAAATTGCCAAGAGGTAATTTTGGACTAAACTGGAGTCTCAAGGCAATGACAAGGAAATCTGTAGATTGTGGTAAGGCTTGCACGCTATAAATGGGTTACACAGCAAAGGTGGGCAGCACCACTAGCAACAATGGATCCCTCATCGATGAACTCATTGTGTTCTGTAATAGACACAAAATGCTGGAGTAACTCAGCGGGACAGGCAGCATCTCTGGAGTCTGAAGAAGGGTCTTGACCCAAAATGTCCCCCAATCCTTCTCTCCAGAGATGCTGCCTGTCCCTCTGAGTTACTCCAGCATTTTGTGTCTATCTTCGACTTAAACCCAGCATCTGCAGTTCCTTCCTGCACTCATTGCATTCTGTGACTGCTTTCAGCAGAAGGTTATTGGTGGAATGCCCCCTGCCTTGTCAGTCTCAGGTTGCCTGTACCATCGGTTGCTACGGCAGACACAGGATCAGACTTCCCCAGAGTGAATCTGGATGGAATCCCTAACTGCGTTCTCAGGACCTGTGTGGATCAGTCAGCAGAGGTGTTCACAGACATCTTTACCCTCTCACCTCTCCACTACAAGGTCCCGACCTGCTTCAAACGGAACATTTCCATCCCGGTGCCGAAATAAGGTGGCGTGCCTTAATAATGGTTCAAAGGCTCTGACACCACCATCATGAAGTGGTGGTCCTCCTCGCCCACCCTGGGTAGTTCCACGGAACTGGCAACATTTGCAGCAAAGCGTCAACTACCGTACTCTGCAGCACCAATTGCCACTTTCAATTGTTGTAGTTGACATTCGAAAGAAGAAGCTTGAAGTTCCTTGGTGTCAATCTGACCGATGATATATCATGAACCAACCACATTGATGCCACAGCCAAGACTTCTCTGCTTCCCAAGGAGGTGGGGAAATCTGGCATCTCTCCAGTGACTCTTACAAACTTTTACAGATATTTTTATTTTAGGTAGATAAAAGCTGGCCTTGACATCGTGTTCAGCAGTGCCATTGTGGGCTGAAGGGCCTGTTCTTGTGCTGCACTGTTCTCTGCTCTATCGCGCCAATAACTTCCAAACATCTACAGATGCACCACAGAGAGTATACTGTGGGGTGGCGTTGTAGCTTGGTTTGAGAACAGCTCTGCCCAAGACCACGAGGAATTACAGAGAGTTGCGGATGTAGCCCCATGTATTACAATCCAGACTAACCACGATCAAGCCCACGCCACCTCAGTAAAGCAGCCAACGCAATCAAAGTCTTGTCCCTTTCCAGTCATTCCTTCTTCAAAGGCTCTGACACCACCATCATGAAGTGATTCGAGACTGGTGATGCGCACACTAACTCCAATGTCCCAGCCAGTCTTGACCCACTGCAGGTTGCTTACACCCCTACATAAAAATTACTATATATCTTTATTAATCTCTTTCTTTCTCTTTCATAAACTTAAAGTTCATAAGGCAAACATAATATATGATTAGGCCAAGACAACTCGGTAGGTTTGTAATTTTTACCCTAAATTGAAGTTCATTCAACCATTGAATCCTTTCACAATAAAGCAAAATGTTTCTATTTGAGTATTTGTCAGAAGGAGATTTGGGTATTTGTCAGGCCCTGGCTCGAAGAGCTGAATGGCCTACTCCTGCACTTATTGTCTATTGAGGTTATATGTCTAAAGCTTATGGAAACAGGCTCTTCGGCTAGTACTAGTGCTATCCTACACATTAAGGGCATTATACAGAAGCTAATTAACCTAGGAACCCACGCATCTTTGGAGTGTGGGAGGAAACCGATGATCTCGGGGAAAACCCACGCAGGTCACGGGGAGAACGTGCAAACTCCGAACAGACAGCACCCGTAGTCAGGATCGAACCCAGGTCACTTGCACTGTGAGGTACCAACTCTACCACTGCGCCACCGTGCCAGCCTTTGGGATCTGAACCCAACTGTATCTCCGGTTGCACAGTTTCTTCCAACTTAATCAATAAGGTAACATGGATTCAACAATTCATTCAAAGGAAAGCACAATGCAAAACAATTATATGCCAAATCAACACTAGCCATCAAAAAGCTTTGGGTGGAGTAGTTCAACAAACTCCACAGGAACACCTTGTTCATGATGCAGCTTGAAATTTGGAAAAAAAGTACAAACAGAGGCATAAGGATTTAACTGTACCATTGTTTGGAGGGATACATGCTCTTCACCTTAATACCACCACGTAATGGGTACACTCGCATCCAAAACCATACTGCAGATACTCTGAGAGGCAATTGTGGTGAGACCTTTGCTCTCCTACACCTGTCCACCTTATCTCCAGTCCTGCACCCTGCTCCTAGGGATGATTAGAAATGTTTGTAGAATATTTCGGGATGGCACGGTGGTGCAGCGGTAGAGTTGCTGCCTTACAGCACCAGAGACCCAGCTTCGATCCTGACTACGGGTGCTGCCCGTACGGAATATGTACGTTCTCACTGCGACCTGCGTGGGTTCTCTCCAGGAGCTTCGGTTTCCTCCCACACTCCAAAGACGTACAGGTTTGTAGGTTTAATTGACTCGGTAAAATTGTAAATTGCCCTAATGCGTGTGGGATAGTGTTGGTGCGTGGGAGTCGCTGGTTGACGT
The DNA here is from genome assembly GCF_053455715.1 of Rhinoraja longicauda. Classification (NCBI taxonomy): domain Eukaryota; kingdom Metazoa; phylum Chordata; class Chondrichthyes; order Rajiformes; family Arhynchobatidae; genus Rhinoraja; species Rhinoraja longicauda. The sequence goes on from NC_135968.1 coordinate 45,035,356, forward strand.
GGACTCGATGGGCCGAAGGGCCTGTTTCCGTGCTGTATCTCGAAACTAAACTGCAAATGCTTATTCCAATGTATGAAGATTCGACTCGTTTTCCTGGGCAATGTGGAAGAGTGGAATTTAAAACAATTCCTAAAGGAAGGAAACCAGATGATTTTTGCTGAAGTGGAAGAACGTTGGAAGGCAATTATTGAGCAACTGGCCCCATAGCAGAAGCTTCCACGTCGCGGGGCTGGAAACTGGAAGTGTCCTGAGCTAATTCTGCTACCACCGTTATCTACTGCACAAGTGATGGCTCCCACTGATTGTCGCCGGAAGCTTGAGCCCTTTTCAGGACGGACGATAACAATGATGTAACATTTGAAACATGGATGATGGACACGAAAGAAGATTGGGCAACTACCTCGATAAACTTAACTCTCAGACTTTCCTCATTTCCACCCTCCGCCCCCCCCCCCTCTTTTATTTTTGGCTGGGCTTTAAAGAAACCAGGTTGAAGCTGCACTTTAAAAGGAGTTAAGTTGTGGTTCACTTCCGGCATTAGGTTTATGCGTTTTTTGTGCAATTTATCAATCAGTCATAAAGCACTTCAAAGCTCTGTGTAGGATTCTAGATTCTCAATGCAAGGCCCAACCCACGTTACCTTTAGCATATCATAACCTTTCTGAAGGTAGTTGCCACATCGATCATGCTCTCCAACAGATGAATAAAACTTGCTCCACCAATCGATTGAGTCATCCTCCTGTGTTAAGAAAAATCAGCTATTACATAAATACGTAAAAAGACAAGGTTGCAGAACTCGAATGTTAACAGCAGCAAGCAGAGAAATTTCAGGAAAAACAATCTTCAAATGAAGGCTCTCAATAATAAATTGGGTCTTTTAAAAATCAAACTTGATGTTAAGTGTGGTCCTATTTCAACTGCTAACACAAGGCTTGACTCTGCGAAGATGCCTTGAAATAGCTGAGCAAAATTGTATAAGCAACTCACTTATTAACTCACACCTCAACAAAACAGATTTTACACTTAAATACTTTGCAGAGCTCATTTTTCTCCTCTTCTTATACAAATTAATCTCAGAAAAAAATTCTCCACTTTCCTTTCCTTGTCCATGGTGTTCTGAAGGTAATTCACAGGTGAATTCACAGGTCAAGGATGTTGGACAAAGAGATGGAAGTTGTGCTCAAGGCAGTCATCCATTTTGGTCATCCAGGATGGATTGAATGGGCCAAATAAAACATCTTATTGGACAGTTTTAAGCCTGATCTGTCTGAAACTAGCCAACTTACAAACGGGCACCTTGGGTCAGGTTTAAAAGGAGACAAGATTGCTCTCCAGGAAAGTTGAAAGACTGGAGCGACTAGGCTTGTATACACTGGAATTTAGAAGGATGAGAGGAGATCGTATCGAAACGTATAAGATTATTAAGGGATTGGACACGTTAGAGGCAGGAAACATGTTCCCAATGTTGGGGGAGTCCAGAACAAGGGGCCACAGTTTAAGAATAAGGGGTAGGCCATTTAGAACTGAGATGAGGAAAAACTTTTTCAGTCAGAGAGTTGTAAATCTGTGGAATTTTCTGCCTCAGAAGGCAGTGGAGGCCAATTCTCTGAATGCATTCAAGAGAGAGCTAGATAGAGCTCTTAAGGATAGCGGAGTCAGGGGGTATGGGGAGAAGGCAGGAACGGGGTACTGATTGAGAATGATCAGCCATGATCACATTGAATGGCGGTGCTGGCTCGAATGGCCTCCTCCTGCACCTATTGTCTATTGTCTATTGTCTATAAATGTTATTGTAAGCACTTATTTGGACCTCTGCCCCTCATTCATGGTGCCATTAGTATTAACGGGCATGTTTGATGGTGCAAGCTTGCAACCATTCACGTTAATGAAGTGAGGATTGAACTTGGATGAGATACAAACATTGAATAAGGTCATAAAATCACACGGAATAGGAGTAGAATTAGGCCTTTCGGCCCATCAAGTCTACGCCGCCATTCAATCACGGCTGATCCTTCTCTCCCTCCTAACCTCATTCTCCTGCCTTTTTCCATAACCTCTGACACCCTTACTAATCAAGAATCTATCTATCTCTGCCTTTAAAATATCCACTGACTTTGCCTCCACAGCCTTCTGTGGCAAAGAATTCCACAGATTCATCACCCTCTGACGAAAGAAATTCCTCCTCATCTCCCTCCTAAATGAATGTCCTTTAATTGTGAGGCCTCGAGTTCTAGACTCTCCCACTAGTGGAAACATCCTCTCTATCCAAGCCTTTCGCTAATCTGTGTGTTTCAATGAGGTTCCCCCCTCATTCTTCTAAATAAAGGAAAGGGGAAAATATAGCTGCAGTTAGATTTAGCTCTTAGGGGTAAGGGAATCAAGGGATATGGGGAAAAAGCCGGAATGATCCTGTTTTGGATGATCAGCCATGATCATATTGAATGGTGGTGCTGGCTCGAAGGGCCCAATGGCCTACTCCTGCACCTATTTTCTATATTTCTAAAAGAAAAAATGGAAAGGGCAGATGCCACAATTATTTGTATTACTGTGGTAATCAAAGTGTCCTCTTCAATACAGCTTAAAGGTGAAGATAACTCTAGATACGGGTGGATAGAAATAAACAGGACCATAAGGCCCAGTAGTCCCACAAGCCAGACCCCCCCCCACTCAATACAACCCCAGGTCACAACTCTTCAATACAGTGTACAGTTAAAGGTTCAAAATGAGACTTACCTTAGCAACCTGTTCACAGCATCAAGTTATTAAATGCCGGATTTGGGAAATAAAACAGGAAAGAAAATTAAGTGATCAGAATTTTCCAGAAATTCAAATTGATAACAAGCATTTTTATAGAGAAGAATAATCAAAATATCCTGTTCCAGGAGAGAGGGCCTCATTATGAATAAATGCAACATTCCCACCAAGAGATTCCTAAACCATTCGTTTATTACATACCTTGGCAGGGAGATAAATTACCAAACTGAACAATGTACACTATTTTAATGTAAAAAGGTAATAGATTATAATTTCTGGTTTTGGTCAATACCATTCTTCCTGCAAATATTAGATTCAAGTGGGTGGCAAAGACCAAGAAAATGTCAGGTTGAATGGACAATATAAATCTCTGCATGAAGGTATGTAATAAGCACATACTTGTTAGTACAACCACTAATGAACTGAAATACATTTTCTGCAAGTTCAACCGTGTGTATAATCATGCATAAATTTTGCAAAGCTGTTTAATTTCAGGAAATGAACAGAAATTAATCACCCAATTCATTGTTTTGTTATAAATCCAACAATTAAAATTCCCTCCATGGTATGTAGAGACACTATCCCTTTTTTGAAAAAAAAAACCAGCCTACACAGCAGTCTTCATTTATTTTAAACTCTCAGCATTATTAACGTGATTTCATAACCATTTGTTGCTTCAATAAGCAGCACAATAGTACCACACATAATACATACCTGCAAAAAGCACAAGACAAGTAATCCTGCAGAATTTTTCATATCAACGGCTACGATCTTTGATATTTTTTCAATGAAAGGGTTTTAATAATGCTGTACAGTTTAAGACAGACCTCGTTAGACTACTATTACGATAGGCTGAATCTGCTGACTGTGTAGGCTTATATAGGAAATATTGTGTCTTCGAACAATTTTTTTAAATTACTGTATGCAAATGAGATTGGGAATAGATTTAGACTGTTGTAGTAGAAAAACTATTCAAAAAGATTATTTTCTGCAAGTGTGCAAATTCTGCCAATAGCTAACTTTCTATAGACTCTTAATTTGATTTCAGAGCAAATTGATGATGGTCAGTGCAAGTATGCATTAAATTCTTGAGCACAATATGCACAAATTGAGATTTGTTTCCACTAACTTCAATAAAATTGGAATTTCCATTATAATCAAGCATCACGAAAAGAAAGCAAATAAAATTATACCATGTTATTCTTTACTTCTTCAAAGCTTGCTCAGTATTTCTTAAAAATATGTAGAATTCAAGTATGTTGGGCTTGGAAATTAACGTGTGCAATCTATGATGGCACCAAAATACATGTCCATAGAGTCAGAGTGATACAGCGTGGAAACAGGCCCCTCAGCCCAACATGTCCCAGCTACACTAGTCCCACCTGCCCCCGTTTGGCCCATATCCCTCCAAATCTGTCCTATCCATGTACCGGTCTATCTGTTTCTTAAACGTTGGGATAATCCCAGCCTCAACTACCTCCTCTGGCAGCTTGTTCCATACACCCACCACCCTTTGTGTGAAAAAGTTATCCTATTAAATCTTTTCCCCTTCACCTTAAACCCATGTCCTCTGGTCCTCGTTTCACCTACTCTGGGTAAGAGACTCTGTGCATCTACCCGATCTATTCCTCTCACGATGTTATACACTTCTATAAGATCAATAGAGATGGCATAGAGATAGCATTCTCAGCCATGATTACAATAAAAGTACCCTGTGGTTTAACATCCTCAGGCCAGTGAAGGGGAAATCAGACAGCACTATCTCTTTCCAAGAATCTGCTGGAAATGCACTGTTGTCACTGGGCATGGATAGAACCAGGCTCAGCTACTAAATCGTCTATGGTGCACTGGCTGCCAAAAATTATACATATCAAGGACAAATCTCTCTTTCCCCACCTAGAACCATGTCAAACAAATGGCATCTTCAGAGGAGAGGAAGGGAAAAATGGGCATGTAGTTAGAGTGGAACGAACTGTGAAGTCAAAATAGAGAAAAGCAGTTGTACCTCAATAGCAAGTCCTATCAAGCAATTAAAAATCCCAAATCTCAACCTGCAAATAGTTTTTTTTGGCCTCTCAAAGAGGAAAAAGATTAGTTGTCTGATTAAGTGACAAAGACTGGGATCATAACATGTAATGACTCCTGCGACACTCAAGATTACCAACCTGTTAAATCTTCCGTAGGAAAATAACTGCAGATGTTGGTACAAGTCGAAGGTATCACAAAATGCTGGAGTAACTCAGGGTCAGGCAGCATCTCTGGAGAGAAGGTGCCTCTCCAGAGATGCTGCCAGACCCGCTGAGTTACTCCAGCATTTTGTGATACCTTCAAAACCTGTTAAATCTTTACTTGTTGAAAGACAATGATCTTTGGCAGAATTTAAACCTGTGATTTTAACCTTGAGATCATGCATGTTAAATTTCAGTGTGGGGATAAAAGGTGAAGCTACCCCGGACAATATTTGCAGACACAACATTTTGATTCTTGAGTCATGAACATTGATTGATCTGGTATTTTGAGTAAACTTTGAAGTCGCATGGAAACAATTTTTTTTTTTTTTAAAAGCTCACAAATCATTTCAATTTCGGGCTGATATATTTGCAGCAGAACATGTTAGCTACTGGCAGACTGCACAATTAGCAGATAAATGAGAGTAGGTAATGGCTCCCTCCAACGTGCCATACAGTGACAGAAAAATAATGCAGTGAAAGCCTCCTAAATTATGAGCATCACTAACTCGAGGTACATTCCATACATACATGCTGGGCAGATGAACTAGTCATTTTGACGACTGCTTTGGTCAAACTGTCTACAAACTGAAAGTTAGAATGCAAGTTGTGAGTTCCGCCCACACGTTCTTTGAAAATGTGACTCCTCTCTACCATCAAGAGGTCAAGTCAAATCAAAATCAAATGTCCTTATTGTCTTTGTAATGGTGCACACAACGAAATTCAGGCGCACTGCCCGAGCGGAGCTCAAATGTACAAGATGAAAAATAACAATAAAATAACAGTAAAAGAGTGAGAACAATAAAAACTGTTCATACACTTTGTGCGCACACTGTGACACACACACAGATTCACACACGCACACACATTATGTCTACATGTGCACCATCATCACAATATAAGATACTGCACCTTGTCAGAATATAAGATATTGTACAGAATAGTGTTATAAAATAAATATTATAAATGAATATATCAGTATTGCCCAGAGGTAGGTATTGTACAGTATAAATATTGTTTATGGGGGGAGGGGGAGGGGGAGAGGGGGGGCTTACAGTGCAGAGTTTAGTGTGGTGATGGCCTGAGGGTAGAAACTGTTTGTTATTCTTGTGGTGTGCGCTTTGATGGACCTGTAGCACTTTCCTGAGGGTAACAACTTTCCCCATGTTCTTTGGATCTATTCTTATGGGTTGTATGGATTATATATAGGCCTATTAATGCAGCAAAAACAGAATCCAAAGTAATACAATACCTTATCGATCCACCGCACAAATGTCGGCTCCAGGTCACAACATCAAAAAAAAGCAGACAGGAATTTGTATTTAATTTAGAACTGGGATTCCAAATTATCCTAGTTTGTCAACCAATTGTGACATAGCATACATTGAACTTGCAATGGCATCTTAATGAGCATGGATTACATAGAATTATTAAACATAAGCAAACCATATCCACTTTCTTTTAGGTAATGGATGTGGCTTCCTGTCCTTTAACAATCTATGTAGTTCTGTGTAATGTTGATTACACTTGTTCATTCCACAAACAAATTTAATACTCAGCTTTAAAACAAAGTGCTGGAGGAACTCAGAGGCGTTAGGCTGCATCTGTGGAAGGAATGGACGGGTGACGGTTTTGGTGGGGAACCTTCTTCAGAAAGATGGAGTAGGGGAAAGAAAGCTGGGAAAGAGGTTGGGCTGGGGCAAAGCCTGGCAAGTGATAAGTGAATACAGGTGAGGGGGGGGAGGTTGATTGGCAGATGGGTGGAATAAGTGGCAAAGGTGAGAGGTGACGCAGCGGTAGAGTTACTGCCTTACAGCGAATGCAGCGCCGGAGACTCAGGTTCCATCCTGACTCCGTCTGTACGGAGTTTGTACGTTCTCCCCGTGACCTGCGTGGGTTTTCTCCGAGATCTTCGGTTTCCTCCCACACTCCAAAGACATACAGGTATGTAGGTTAATTGACTGGGTAAATATAAAAATTGTCCCTAGTGTGTGTAGGATAGTGTTAATGTGCGGGGATCGCTGGGCGGCGCGGACTCGGTGGGCCGAAGGACCTGTTTCCGCGCTATATTTCTAAATCTAAATCTAAATGGAAGCAAAAGGGTGTCAGATAAAGAAAGAAGAGTGAAATGTAACATTGGAGAAAAGGATATTGGTGGAAAGGGATAGAGGGTGAATAAATAGACAATAGACAATAAGTGCAGGAGACCATTCAGCCCTTTGAGCCAGCATCGCCATTCATTGTGATCATGGCTGATCATCCACAATCAGTACCCCATTCCTGCCTTCTCCCCATATCCCTTGACTCTTCTATCTTTAAGAGCTCTATCTGACTCTTGAAAATAAAGGGGAAATGTGGGACTCAGGGATGGGAGATTAGCATATGGAGGAAAGGAAAGCAGCAGGGTGATGAGTGGGATGGGAGATGGCAAAATAAATGTGCATGCACTGGGGTGGGGCATTACTTGAAATCAGAAATCTAGACTCCACCCATTTACTAATCACCCCCTTCCCTTATCTGTATCCACCTATCATTTGCCAGGATGTGTGTCCTACCTTTCTTTTCCAGCTTTTTCCCCCCTCCTCCATCAGCTTGACCCGGAACATTGTCTCCGTAGACGCTGCCTGACCTACTGAGTTCCACCAGCACTGTGTGTTTTGCTCAAGATTCCAGCAGCTGCAGATTCTTGTGTCTCCATTTTAATGGTGAGCAAGTCATCACTTCACACAATACTCAAGTCACTACTTGGGGTTGTGGGGAAAGAAATATTATTTGGAGTTATTCAATGAAATATTGACTACTTCCATGGCTAAGAGATGTTACCTGCGATTCCAGGAGGGGGCTCTGGTTGTCTTCCACATCAATAACACAATCACGAGCACTTGAAAGGATAGACGCTGTACAAATTTTATTACAAAATCAGTTATTACAGTATGTTTTAGAAAATGATAATGCCATGAAAATATCCAAACATTTGCAAAAATTTACAAGTGTAATTTGATTAATGGTTAAGACACTTGTTTGCATGCCAATATTTAACACTACTTAAAATTACCATATATGTTAAACTACATTGGATATAATGAAGCGGGACACGAGTGTCAAGCAAAGCCAATGAAGTGGAACATGAGTGTCAAGCAAAGTTTTCTTTATTCCTCAAGCACCATACAGCTCCCCAAACCCCCACCCAGTTCACCTCCTCCTGAAACTCCACTACCAACTTCCGCTCCTCCCCATTCCATGTTCCGTGACCCCCCCCCCGAGCCGAGGGTTCGCACCACTCGTGGCTCACCACCAGGGGCCGCCTCAATAACATTATAGAAATCCAGATTTGGTCTTTACTTTGATGATACAACAGTGAGTGGTTTTGCAGATAGTGAAGATGGTTGTGAAAGATTGCAGCAGGATCTGGATTGATTGGCCAGGTGGGCGGAGGAATGGTTGATGGAATATAATACAAAGAACTGTGAGGTGTTGCATTTAGGGACGTCGAACAAGGGCAGGACCTACACCATAAATGGTAGGCCTCTGGGGAGTGTTGTAGAGCAGACAGATCTTGGAGTGCAGGTGTATGGTTCCTTGAAGGTTGAGTCACAGGTGGATAAGGAGGCCAAAAAGGCTTTTGGCACTTTGGCCTTCATATCATATCATATCATATCATATATATACAGCCGGAAACAGGCCTTTTCGGCCCACCAAGTCCGTGCCGCCCAGCGATCCCCGTACATTAACACTATCCTACACCCACTAGGGACAATTTTTTTTTACATTTACCCAGCCAATTAACCTACATACTTGTACGTCTTTGGAGTGTGGGAGGAAACCGAAGATCTCGGAGAAAACCCACGCAGGTCACGGGGAGAACGTACAAACTCCTTACAGTGCAGCACCCGTAGTCAGGATCGAACCTGAGTCTCCGGCGCTGCATTCGCTGTAAAGCAGCAACTCTACCGCTGCGCTACCGTGCCGCCCAGTCAGAGTATCAGTCAGAGTATTGCGTATAGAAGTTGGGAAGTCCTGTTGTAGTAGTACAAGATGTTGGTGAGACCCCTTTTAGAATATGGTGTTCAGTCCTGGGCACCATGTTATTGGAAAGATATTGTCAAGCTTGAAAGGGTTCAGAAAAGATTTACGAGGGTATTGCCAGGACTAGAGGGTGTGAGCTACAGGGAGAGATTGAGTAGGTTGGGTCTCTATTCCATGGAGCGCAGGAGGATGAGGGGAGATGTTATAGAGGTGTACAAAATCACGAGAGGAATAGATCGGGTAAATGCACAGAGCCTCTTGCCCAGAGTAGGGGAATCAAGGACCAGAGGACATAGGTTCAAGATGAAGGGGAATAGATTTAATAGGAATCCAAGGGGTAACTTTTTCACACAAAGGGTGGTGGGTGTATGGAACAAGCTGCCAGAGGAGGTAGTTGAGGCTGGGACTATCCCATCGTTTAAGAAACAGTTGGACAGGTACATGGATAGGACAGGTCTGGAGGGATATGGACCAAGCGCAGGCAAGTGGGACTAGTGTAGCTGGGACATTGTTGGCCAGTGTGGGCAAGTTGGGCCAAAGGGCCTGTTTCCACACTGTATCACTCTATGACTCTATTACTAATTTTCCCCACATTGCAATATCTTAAAGAGCGGCTTTTGGAAAATACCTTTTGAGTACACCCCAACAGATGCTTTTTCAGTATAGGCGTCAATCCGATAATCTTGCAGAGTATGAATTGTGCATTGCCCAACCACAGGTTTGCGTCCAAATGGCCTGTGGTCAATGACCTTTATGACAATAGGAGGAGTGTACATTTCTTCTTTCGGAAGATACTAGACCCAAGACCAGAAAACAGATTTCAGATCCAGTAACTTAAATAATGGTTGATTAATACATCTCATTTGTTACAGTCAAAATTCACTCGCTCCCTGCAATGTCCTCTCTTGCCTCCCTCAATAACCTGGGATAGATCCCATCAGGCCCTGGGGGACTTCCACCTAGTCTGAGGAAGGGCCTCGACCCGAAACGTCACCCATTCCTTCTCTCCAGAGATGCTGTCTGTTACTCCAGCATGTTGTGTCTATCCACCTTAGTGTTCTTCAACAGCCTCGGCATCACCTCCATCTTGATATCAAACTGCATTAGGACATTAGCAAACTCCACAATGAGGGGAACACTGGACTCATAATGGTTCAGTCATGTAAGGTTGCAAGTTTAATGGGTCAATAATGCCCCAGTTTATTTTAATTGCGTTCAGAAGATTGAAATGTTGAGCACTTAGAATGTACATATTTAATTTTAGCACAAATGATGATTTAAATAAGCTTACAAGTTCCATGCCTTGATATTGCTTTCAATAAATGGCGATGACAAAATTGAATAACAGAATAAAAAAAGGTGCAGAGTTAGCCCTGTACAGCTGGTACCTTGAACTTAACCAGTGAGATATCCAATTCATTCTGAGAACTCTGGATTGATTGCCGAATGAAGTAAAAGAAAATAACTGCAGATGCTGGTACAAATAGAAGGTATTTATTCAGAAAATGCTGGAGTAACTCAGCAGGTCAGGCAGCATCTCAGGAGAGAAGGAATGGGCGACGTTTCGGGTCGAGACCCTTCTTCAAGATTCCTTCTCTCCTGAGATGCTGCCTTGTGATAGGATGGCGGCGCTGCCCTAGCAGCTGCGGCTTACCTGCAGTCCATTTGTCTTTGTGTTTTTGTTGTTTTTGTTGTCTTAATTGTAGTTGTGATGTGGTGTTTTTGTGTTGTGTACTATGTGTGGGTGTGGGGGGGGAGGGGGGGAACTGTAACATTGTAAATATGTGTCCCTTCCGAACGGAGACCCGACCTTTGTTTTCTGGGCCGTGTCTCCGTTCCTGCTGCGGCCTACCATCGGCCCAACTCCTGGAGCTGGCGGCCTCCAGGGCTCTGGTTCGCAGAGCCCGCGGACCAGACTCACCATCACCGGAGCCGGCCGTTCTCGGAGGCTGCGGGAGCGGCTGCGACTCGCCTTAGGCTCGGGCCGCGTGGATGCCGACATCGGGAGCTCCGACAGCGGCAGCGTGTTCGCCCGCCCCGGATTGCGGGGCTTGGGTCGGCCCGCCGCGGATATTTCACCGTCCGGCGCGGCCTGAAATAGGCCACGGAATTTTCTCTGCTCGGCGGGGGCTTCAATGTCGGGAGCCCCGACCGCCCCGACTTGCAGCGGGGCTTGGGTCGGACCGTTGCGGACATTTCACCGTCCGGCGCAGCCTGGAACATGGCAACGACAACAGCCTGACCGCAGGAGAAGACGGCAGGGGAAGAGAAAAAGACATTCTGGCCTTCCATCACAGTGAGGAGGGGACTGGAGGAGACTCACTGTGATGGATGTTTCTTTTTGGGGGGTTTTGTGTTGGTTGGGGTTGTGTAATTTGCTTATTTTATTGCTCTTATTGTTGGACTGTGGGTGACGAAATTTCGTCCAAAAAACTTGTTTTTTGGATGACAAATAAAGATATCTTGAATCTTGAATCTTGACCTGCTGAGTTACTCCAGCATTTTGTGAATAAATACTGCCGAATGAAGTAATGTCATGTGCAAATAAATAGTTAACAAATTTTGCTCGACACACTGAACGAACTGGCTCACTACTGTTCACTCATTAAATAAATGATCAAATATTAATTCAGCAATTTTGAAACACCAACTATATGGCATCCGTGAAATGCACATACATACCACTTTCATGAAGAGGACTGATTGGGGAAAATTGGGACATCTTTTCAGGCTCTTGATCACAACAGTTTCCAAATATTTGTCGCCACATTCTATAATGAGGCTCGGGGAAGCCACGGCTGCTAGCTGGTAGGTCTTCATGTTCCGTAAGCCCCACGTAAGTATCTGCAACAACATTGCTGTTAAATAATCGGCCTGACAATGATCAGTGGGGTACTGACATGGATAGAAAATTGGTTGATAGACAGAAAGCAAAGAGTGGGGATAAAAGGGTCCCTTTCAGAATGGCAGGCAGTAACTAGTGGGGTACCGCAAAGCTCGGTGCTGGGACCGCAGCTATTTACAATATACATTAATGACTTGGATGAAGGGATTAAAAGTACCATTAGCAAATTTGCAGATGATACAAAGCTGGGTGGTAGTGTGAACTGTGAGGAAGGTGCTATGAGGTTGCAGGGTGACTTGGACAGGTTGTGTGGGTGGGCGGATGCATGGCAGATGCAGTTTAATGTGGATAAGTGTGAGGTTATCCACTTTGGTGGTAAGAATAGGAAGGCAGAGCATTATCTGAATGGTGTCAAGTTAGGAAAAGGGGACGTACAACGAGATCTGGGTGTCCTAGTGCATCAGTCACTGAAAGGAAGCATGCAGGTACAGCAGGCAGTGAAGAAAGCCAATGGAATGTTGGCCTTCATAACAAGAGGAGTTGAGTATAGGAGCAAAGAGGTCCTTCTGCAGTTGTACAGGGCCCCAGTGAGAGCGCACCTGGAGTACTGTGTGCAGTTTTGGTCTCCAAATTTGAGGACGGATATTCTTGCTATTGAGGGCGTGATGAGGAAAAACTTTTTCTCTCAGACACTTGTAAATCTGTGGAATTCTCTGCCTCAGAAGGCAGTGGAGGCTAATTCTCTGGATGCTTTCAAGAGAGAGCTAGATAGAGCTCTTAATGATAGCAGAGTCAAGGGGTATGGGGAGAAGGCAGGAACGGGGTACTGATTGTGAATGATCAGCCATGATCACATTGAATGGCGGAGCTGGCTCGAAGGGCCGAATGGCCTCATCCTGCACCTATTGTCTATTGTCTACTCAACCTCTCCCTGCAGCTCACACCCTATAATATTCATAGTATTGGCTGAGATCTACCTTTTGGAAACATAAGCAGATACAATCTTAATCAAAGTAAAAGTAACCAAGCAATGAGACCTACTTCAATTGCAGTAAGCTGCACAACTGGTCTGATTCCATGTGGCACCATATACAGTGTACCCGACCGGATTGGAGGCAGAAGCGGCAGATTTGACCCATCTGGCTGTTGAAATGAAAAGGGAAACATGGTTCACAAAACATTTTTTTTAAAGATAAAGGTGAGAAAAGGACATCAGCAGATTGAAAAGACATCAACATTAAAAAACACTCACTATTTGCAAGACAGTCAACAAATTATCTTAACTAGAATTTTTCTCATATCGAAGGAAAGGGAACTTCATAGGATACAAAAATCCAAAAAGCAGGGGGAAAACCTTAAAATGTGACATGGAGAAGAGATATTGAAGGTATTCCCAAAGAGATTTATTTATGATGTTTATCGGCATTTGTCGGCACTGGGCCTGTACTCGCTGGAGTTTGGAAGGATGAGGGGGGGACCTCATTGAAACTTATCGAATAGTGAAAGGCTTGGATAGAGTGGATGTGGAGAGGATGTTTCCACTAGTGGGAGAGTCTAGGACGAGCCTCAGAATTAAAGGGCATTACTTTAGGAAGGAGACGAGGAGGAATTTCTTTAGTCAGAGGGTGGTGAATCTGTGGAATTCATTGCCACAGAAGGTTGTGGAGGCCAAGTCAGTGGATATTTTAAAGGCAGAGATAGATAGATTCTTGATTAGTTCGGGTGTCAGGGATTACGGGAAGAAGGCAGGAGAATGGAGTTAGCAGGGAGAGATTTATTCACAAAATGCTGGAATAACTCAGTGGGTCAGGCAGCATCTCAGGAGAGAAGGAATGGGTGTCGTTTCGGGTCGAGACCCTTCTTCAGACCCTTCTTTAGGAGGGAGAGATTGATCAGCCATGATTGAATGGTGGAGTAGACTTGATGTGCCGAATGGTCTAAATCTGCTCCTATCACTTATGACCTTTTGTTCAAACAGAAAGGTTTCGGCGGAGAGCTTTGGAACTTTTCCCTTGTATCTAGTTCCCAATCAAATAGTATTAATATTAAACCAGAGCCCATACACAAATTTACAGATTTTAAAACGCAAATAAGCTATCTCTGTTATAACAAGCTCTCTTTAAAGTTAGTCCTGCAAAGTCAAAGCTCTTTATCCAATTTAGACATCACGGAAAATCACCTTAAAATTGTACAGGCAAAGTGTAAAGATATCTCATTATACTTACTTTATCTTTCAACATCAGTTCCGCAGCCATGAGGATCTCCCCGCATTTCTTGTCGCCCATCTTCACAGGATACCAGAGAAGCTTGGGGGTCACCTCTGTGTTTGGATTCAGCTTCACAATTGGAGCACAAAGGCACCTGCCCAAAAATTCATCTTTTCCCTGCACAGAAGGTAAGTCAAACATGTTCCAATTTTTTTCTATTGACAAACAGGAACACAGTTAAGAGTGCCAACTATCTCACTCCCAAATACAGGACAAGGTGATGTCACCTCACCCGGCCAGCGGCCACATGCTCCCGCTCCACCAATGGCGGCTGCCCGGGCCAGGAGGTGGGTTGCTACACAACCTCTGGTAGGCGGCGCCTGGACCTCCGGACCTAGATTGTCCGGAGCTAAAATGTCGGAAACCTAGAGTGTCATGACTTACAGCATCGAGGCTTACAGCGTCTGGGCCTACAGCGCCCCCCCCCCCCCCCCCCCCCCCGGGGCTACAGGGCCCACCCCCCCCGGGCCTACAGCATCCCTCCTGGGCCTACAGCGCCCCCCAGGGCCTACAGCGTCCGGGCCTACAGCGCCCCCACGGGCCTACAGCACCCCTCCGGGCCAACAGCGCCCCCCCCCCCAGGCCTACAGCGTCTGGGCCTACAGTGCCCCCGCGGGCCTACAGCGCCCCACCCCCCCCGGGCCTACAGCATCCCCCCCCCAGGCCTACCACGTCCCCCCCTGGGCCTACAGCATCCCCCCCGGGTCTTACAGTGCCCCCCCCCGGGCCTACAGCGCCCCCCCCCCCCCGGGCCTACAGCGCCCCCCCCCCCGGGCCTACAGCGCCCCCCTGGCCTAATACGGGACAAGAGCGGTCCCGTATGGGAAAACTAATTTAGCTCAAAACACGGGATGTCCCGGCTAATACGGGACAGTTGGCAACCCTAAACACAGTGCAGTGAAACCAAACTAAAAGGACTTACCACTTGGTCTTCATCAAAAATTTCAATTACCACCTTTGGTGGACTCTGAGTCAAATTTGAGGGATCACCATAGATGTCGATATCATTGAAAATTAGGGACTGGTCCCAGGTTGGATTGAGTGTCGATTTGATGACCTCAGTCGTCTTGCTTTGATGAAGAAATGAAATGTGAGCGTATGGGTCTAAATAAAGGGAAAGCAAAAGAGTTTTGGAACCCAACAAAAACTGAAAGCACATTAAGAGCGATTTCACAGGCTATATTTCCTTGGAAAGGTCTGACATTATCCAACTGCAGATAAACAGCACACAAGCTGGGGCGTTGAACTGTGCGAAATTGGACTGATTCAGAATGTGAATTTTAGTTTTTTTTTAAAAATCACAGTTCACATCTCCACTATTTTCAAAGTCAGATTCAAGCGAGGAATTGGAAGATGATTCCCAACGAAGGAAAGCTGCAATAATGAAGAAGGATCTCGACCCGAAACATCTCCCAGAGAGAAACATCTCTCCAGAGACACTGCCTGACCCGCTGAATCACTCCAGCATTTTGTGTCTACCTTCGATTTAAACCAGCACTTGCAGTTTTCTTTCCTACAATAATGAGTATTTTATATGACATCAAGTGATGAAAGAGTCACAGTTCACAACTGAATTGACTGACTCTCGGTCTGAAGAAGAGTCTCGACCCGAAACTTCACCAAAATCTCCTTTTTTCCCGAGATGCTGCCTGACTCACTAGGTCGCTCCAGCTTTTTTGTATCTATCTTTGAATGAATGAACGAATACTTTATTGTCAAGTGACAAGTCAGAGTAATATTCTTTGTTTTGCATACCCAAGGTGTGGAAAGTGTGGGCACATAAAAGGCGGCCACAAAGTTACAAAGTATCCTGTGCCGGGTCTTGCTTTGTCTTCCCCCAAACCCCCTCAGTGGTTTCTCCTTTGTTCTCCACATCCCCCCCCCCCCCCCCCCCCCACGGTGTTTCCCCAATGCCAGGTTAGACAATAGACAATAGGTGCAGGAGGAGGCCATTCGGTCCTTCGAGCCAGCACCACCATTCAATGTGATCATGGCTGATCATTCTCAATCAGTACCCCGTTCCTGCCTTCTCCCCATACTCCCTGACTCCGCTATCTTTAAGAGCTCAATCTAGCTCTCTCTTGGATGCATTCAGAGAATTGGCCTCCACTGCCTTCTGAGGCAGAGAATTCCACAGATTCACAACTCTCTGACTGAAAAGGTTTTTCCTCATCTCCGTTCTAAATGGCCGACCCCTTATTCTTAAACTGTGGCCCCTTGTTCTGGACTCCCCCAACATTGGGAACATGTTTCCTGCCTCTAACGTGTCCAACCCCTTAATAATCTTATACATTTCGATGATCCCCTCTCATCCTTCTAAATTCCAGTGGATACAAGCCTAGTCGCTCCAGTCTTTCAACATATGACAGTCCCGCCATTCCAGGAATTAATCTAGTAAACCTACGCTGCATGCCCTCAATAGCAAGAATATCCTTCCTCAAATTTGGAGATCAAAACTGCACACAGTACTCCAGGTGCGGTCTCACTAGGGCCCTGTACAACTGCAGAAGGACCTCTTTGCTCCTATACTCAACTCCTCTTGTTATGAAGGCCAACATTCCATTGACCTTTGTTCTGCACATCCTCCCCACGGCGGTTTCCTCACGCCAGGTCCTCCTTTGATTTACAAGCCCCATAACTATCACCAGGAATCATCCTCAAACTCAGCGCTTACAGATTGCAAAAATGCTCCAGGCGCCTACATATTGTGCACCTTCCAAAGGAAGAATTACCAATGACAACTGAAACTCAATTGGTCTCAATCTCTGGGCAATGAAGAGGGTGCTGAAGGGCAAGTAAGAAGAAAGTGGAAGACATCCAACTGACTCATGATCAAAAACTGTGCAGGAAAATAACTGCAGATGCTGGTACAAATCGAAGGTATCACGAAATGCTGGAGTAACTCAGCGGGTCAGGCAGCATCTCTGGAAAGAAGGAATGGGTGACGTTTCGGGTCGAGACCCTTCTTCAGACTGATCAAAAACTGGTTCATTGACAGGAATATCAGGTCACATCACCTCAGCAGTGAGAACGTGGAGCTGTCCAAGCACAGGAACAGGCCCTTTAACCCACAAGGTCTGTGCCAAACATGATGCCAGGTTAACTCCTCTGCCAGTACACTGTCAGTGATCCTCCATCACTTGCATATTCATGTGGCGATCTCAAAGCCTCTTAAATGCCACTCTAGGATCTGCCTCTACCACTCCCTCGGCAGCACGTTTCAGGCACTTAGCACTCTGTTAAAAAGCAGCTCGTCCCTCAAAAAACCTTTAAACATTTCCCCTCCTAACTTAAAGTTAAGCCCTCCAATCTTTGACGATTCCACACAGGGGAAAAAAAGGTTCTGGCGGGGCAACTCTATCCATGCCCCGTGTTTATTAAATTCATATTCAAATGTTCACGAATGATGGTCATTGAGCTAAGACATCATACTAAACCCTAAACCCTAAAGCTGATAGCTCAAAACATTAGGCATATACCTACGATATAAAGTGAAGCTTGCGCTTTTAATAACTTCAACTGTCGGTACTTGCATTTATATCGTGCAAGATCAAGACAAGTGCAAAAGAGCATTTCTAAAAAGTGTTCGTTTTGTCAAAAGATGACCAGAGGCACTCTTCCCTTCCCTGCACCCCAGCGCCTGGTATTGCATAGCTTCTGGAATTCTGACCTACTGTACCATCACACTCAACCTTGGAATGCAATGTTGGATAGAGCCTTATGTACTATTAGGGTTGTCAACTGTTCCGTATTAGCCGGAACATCCTGTATATTGGTTTGTCCCATATGGGACCACCCTTGTCCCGTATTAGGCCGGGGGGGCGCTGTGGGCCCGGACACTGTGGGCCCGGACACTGTGGGCCCGGACACTGTGGGCCCGGACACTGTGGGCCCGGACTCTGTGGGCCCGGACACTGTGGGCCCGGACACTGTGGGCCCGGACACTGTGGGCCCGGACACTGTGGGCCCGGACACTGTGGGCCCGGACACTGTGGGCCCGGACACTGTGGGCCCGGACACTGTGGGCCCGGACACTGTGGGCCCGGACACTGTGGGCCCGGACACTGTGGGCCAGACGCCGCTGTAGTCCCAGACACCGCCTAACGGAGGTTGTGCAGCAACCCGCCTCCCGGCCCGGACGGCCGCCATTGGTGGAGCGGGAGCACATGGCCGCTGGCTGGGTGAGGTCACCTTTTGTCCCTTATATGGGAGTGAGGAAGTTGGCAACCCTATGTAGTACCATTGTTTGCTGCCTATAAAAAAGGCATTTCCCACAAAAGCTGATAAAATTGGTAAAATATAGTTTCAATAAGGACGTTCAACTATCCCATCCCCCCCCCCCCCAAGGATGTTAGAATGGAAAGAGGGAGAGAATTGGGAACTACCATAGTAATATTTCTCCTCAAAAACAACTCAACAAACAGTTATATATACAGCTATACAGCTGACAAGCATCTGCTGAGAGTCACCATTTACTGCAAGATTCTTAGATGCAGCTCAAAACTTTCATTCAGCACACTTGCGTTACAGGTCTCTGAAACCTTATCTGAACAAGTCAGTTTCTACCTGTTGATATTTATGGTCGCTTCCATCTCAGACATTAAAGAGGCAGCATCCTTGCACTCTGACGTTATCTGTAACTCTCAATCACCTTTATCTGTACAGCAGGTACTTGCTCAACATGTCCACTTCCTGTCCAAGCTCTCGTAATCCAACTCCAGTTATTGTTTAGGTCATCTGCAGGTCAACTTTCAATAACTGACCGAGTTCAAAAAAAGTTAACTCTTCTTTTGCCAACTACTTTTGATGCACCAAAAATGTGTAAAAACTAAGAGTTTTAAATGGACATGAAAGCCCCCAAGTAAATAAAAAAATCACCTAATTGCTTAGAAACTATAGTTTACTTCACCACAGGGAACTGCAGCTTCAGAAGAGCTGGGACAGTGTCAGTTGAACCTACACATTTAACCCTCCACCCCCCCCAAATCGGATTTAAAACTCTAACTGTACCAATATCTCAATGTGTGAGGATTGCTTGATGAAATTTAATATAGTGAAATACGGTGTTGCATTTTGGGAAGACTATCATGGGCAGGACCTACAGAGAGAATGGTAGGGCTCTGGGGAGTGTTGTGGAGCAGAGGGATCTTGGAGTGCAGGTACATAGCTCCTTGAAAGTGGCATCAAAGGGAGACAGGGTGGTCAAAAAGGCTTTTGGCACATTGGCCTTCATCAGTCGGAGTAGTGAGCACGGAAGTTGGGAGGCCATGTTGCAGTTATATTGGTGCATCATTGTTGAGGCCGCATTTAGAGTACTGTGTTCAGTTCTGGCCACCATGTTATAGGAAAGATGTTGTCAAGCTGGAGAGGGTGCTGAGAAGATTTACAAGGATGTTGCCAGGACTTGAGGGCTATGATCAGCCATGATCATATTGAATGGTGGTGCTGGCTCGAAGGGCCAAATGGCCTACTCCTGCACCTATTTTTCTATGTTTCTATATTTCTAGGGTTGAGCATGCTAGGACTCTATTCCTTGGAGCACAGGAGGTTGAGGGGTGATCTTCGAGAGGTGTACAAAATTATGAGAGGAAGTAGAGATCGAGTAAACGCACAGAGTCTCTTGCCCAGAGTAGGGGAGTAGAGAAGCTGTGAGAGTTTAAAGTGTGGGGGCAAAGATTTAATAGGAATCTGAAGGGTAACTTTTTCAAACAAGAAGTGGTAGGTGTATGGAACAAGCTGCCAGAGGAAGTAGTTGACATACTATTCAGGCAGGTACAATGATAGGACAGATTTAGAGTAAGGGTGTCTGGGGTTATGGGGAGAAGGCAGGAGAACGGGGTTCGGAGGGAGAGATAGATCAGCCATGATTGAATGGCGGAGGAGACTTGATGGGCAGAATGGCCTAATTCTGCTCCTATCACTTATGACCTTAGAGGGATATGGGCCCAACGCAGGCTGGTGGGACGAGTGTAGATGGGACATGTTGGTCGGTGTGGGCAAGTTGGGCCGAAGGGCCTGTTTCCTCACTGTTGGACTCTATGACTATGAGCCATGGTGATGAATACTGTTTGATGTTTCCTCAAACGTTCTGCTACATTAAAAGTGCATGGTAAATACAAATTGTTATTGCTGGCAATGGTGGATTCAGTCATGAGCCTTGTCTGGAGAGCAGTAGAAGGAAAAAAGAATCAGACCAGAAATTGTTGAACGCTAGTTTTTTAGCCAAGGAGAAATAATTAATAGTGTTTTTTGCCCAAAAAAACAGAACATGACAATTATTTCCAATAGTTCAGTAAGTAAACTTCACCAGATGAAATCTGACAACAAGCACATACCGGAAAAGCTGTCTTTGTCCATGGCAGTCATATTTCGAGCTTGAAAAATGTAGCAACGGAGATGAAAAATCGAAGGACCTGGAATGGAACAGGTTGGTCAACAAAAAGGCCAATAATAAGAACAAACAGAAGGCGCACCCACTATTCAATGGGCTTCTGCTAAACATCTACCTCAATCCACCCTCCATCCCCCACTCCTATCCTGAAGCCCCTTCCCTTTCATGCTGTGAAAGCAAGGCCAGCATTTAATGCTTATCCTGGGGTGTGAGCTGCTCTACATCCCCATCGTCCACCCTGGGTAGTTCTACGGAACTGGCAACATTAGGGCGGCACGGTGGCGCAGCGGTAGAGTTGCTGCCTTACAGCGAATGCAGCGCCGGAGACTCAGGTTCGATCCTGACTACGGGTGATATCTGTATGGAGTTTGTACGTTCTCCCCGTGACCTGCGTGGGTTTTCTCCGAGATCTTCGGTTTGCCTCCACACTCCAAAGATGTACAGGCTTGTAGGTTAATTGACTGGGTAAATGTAAAAAAATTGCCCCTAGTGTGTGTAGGATAGTGTTAATGTGCGGGGATCGCTGGGCGGCGTGGACTCGGAGGGCCGAAGGGTTTGTTTCCGCGCTGTATCTCTAAAAATAAAAATAAAAACATTTGCAGCAAAGCATCAGCTACGGTACTCTGAAGCACCAATTGCCACTTTTGATTGTTGTAGTTGACGTTCAAAAGAAAGAAGAATGCTTATCCCCAAAATAAACTGTAATTCATCTGCCATGCTCCCACCTCATTGTTTAAACGTTCTATATATCAAATTACAGTCCCTGCATTCCCCATGTTCCCTCAGAGATGTGTAGTCGGCAAATATCTACATACACCGATCAGCCAAAACATTATGATCACTGACAGGCGAAGTGAATAACATTGATTATCTTGTTACAATGGCACCTGTCAAGGGGTGGGATATATTAGGCAGCAAGTGAACAGTCAGTTCTTGAAGTTGATGTGTTGGATGCAGGAGAAATGGGCAGGAGTAAAGACCTGAGCGACTTTGACAAGGGCCAAATTGTAATGGCCAGACGACTGGGTCAGAACATCTCTGAAATGGCAAGGTTTGTGGGGTGCTCCCGGTCAGCAGTGGTGAGTACCTACCGACAGTGGTCCGAGGAGGGACAAACCACAAACCGGCGACAGGGTGTTGGGTGCCCAAGGCTCATCGATGCGCGAGGGCAACGAAGGCTATCCCGTCTGGTCCGAACTGACTGTGGGAAGACGACAAGCAGGTAAAGAGTGTGATGCTCTGGGCAATGTTCTGCTGGGAAACCCTGGGTCCGGCCATTCATGTGGACGTCAATTTGACACGTGTCACCCACCTAAACATCGTTGCAGACCAGGTACACCCCTTCATGGCAATGGTATTCCCTGATGGCAGTGGCCTCTTTCAGCAGGATAAAGCGCCCTGCCACACTGCACACATTGTTGGGGAATGGTTTGAGGAACATGATGAAGTGTTCATGGTGTTACCCCGGCCTCCAAATTCTCCAGATCTCAATCCGATTGAGCATCTGTGGGATGTGCTGGATCGACAAGTCCCATCCACGGCGGCTCCACCTCGCAACTTACGGGACTGCTGCTAATGTTTTAGTGCCAGACACCGCAGGACACCTTCAGGGGTCTTGTTGAGTCCATGCCTCGGCAGGTCAGCGCTGCTTTGGCGGCACACGGGGGACAGACAGCATATTAGGCAGGTGGTCATAATGTTTTGGCTGATCGGTGTATGAACACAGCCTGCCACCCAGATCAAGGATCTGCATTGTGAAGTCAAGGTCAAGAGCCAGATTCTATTCAAGACAAGCACTGCTGAAAGATTGATTCATGAGTCCTCCATCGACCAAACAAATAAATTGGAATAGCAAAGTAAATGGTGAAAGATTAACACTATCCCGTGACCACGAGGGTAAATACAGTAGCTTTAACGTGTTGTTACAAATTGGGAAAAGAGCAAGATGGATTGCTGGCCACTGGTTCACAGGCCTCAGGGGAAAGAAGAGATAAACACACACTAACGCCTGTATAATTTGTTCAACATTAGTTTTTGTGATTAATTTCACAAAAAAAAAAAAGACAGGCCTGTGTTCCCCTTGGCAGTCCATGCCTCTATGGCCGGGCATTCAGAACGACAGAGATGTACTCACGGTCAAACACGCAGGAGATCGTAGGAGCACTTGATCCAAATATAGAGTCTGAGGGTGATTTATCACCATCCTCGCCTGAAGATGGAGCCTTAAAGAAATGAAAACAAACCATGACCCACACATTTAGGGTCACCTATTTGCCCTGAGAGTCCCGCTTTACAGCCACAACCACAAAAAGCAACAGCAAAAATTACACATCAAACTTCAAATAAGGATACAAAAAGCACACAGATGCTCACAAATCCTACACTAACAGTTATGGCCGGATATATTTGCACTGCGTATACGTAGGAAGGAACTGCAGATGCTGGTTTACATCGAAGATTGACACAAACTGCTGGAGTAACTCCAGGTCAGCATCTCTGGAGAGAAGGAATAGGTGATGTTTTGAGTCGAGACCCAAAACGTCACAAATTCCTTCTATTCAGAGATGCTGAGGTACTCCAGCAATATTTGCACCAAGGTGGCTGTAATGTTTTATGCTGTAAAGAGCTCCCCTTTCGAGCTCATAATGGAAAATTAATGCTTTAAAAATAACCCTCCACAATTCAATAGAATAAAATCACACATCTCTTAATGAGGACATGCTAGCTGTCCAATATATAGTGGCACAATTAAATCCCATAGAAATAGGTAGCAATACATATGCTCCTCGACTTACGATGGGCTTACGTTCAAATAAACCCATCATAAATCGAAAATATTGTAAGTCGAAAATGCATTTAATACACCTAACCTACCCAACATCATAGCCACCTAACCTACCGAACATCACAGCCACCTAACCTAACCAACATCATAGCTACCTAACCTACCAAACATCATCGCCACCTAACCTACCCAACATCACAGCCACCTAATCTACCGAACATCATGGTTTCTACTAAATGTTTATCGCTTTTGCACCATCGTAAAGTCGAAATATCGTAAGTCGAAGCATCGTAGGTCGAGGAGCATCTGTACCTGGTTTAAAAGTGTGTTATTTTACTTACAAGAGCACCTTCCAATCGGAAAATTGCAGCAGCCTTCAATTGCCCAGAAGGTGCCATTTTCCTCCTCCATCTTCTGCGTCTGTAAGTGTCCGATTTCCGTTGCTTCATGTGAAAGTTCCAGCCAATGAGAGATGCATATTCCCATCCTTCCGAATCCTGGTCCGGTGACTTGGTCTGAAGGTTCAAAGCAAATACAAGCCATCAGAACATGGCTTCCATGGATGTGGAGAGGATGATTCCACTAGTGGGAGAGTCTAGGACCAGAGGTCATAGCCTCGGAATTAAGGGACGTTCCTTCAGGAAGGAGATGAGGAGAAATTTCTTTAGTCAGAGGGTGGTGAGTCTGTGGAATTCTTTGCCTCAGAAGGCTGTGGAGACCAATTCAATTGAAATTCTTAAGGCAGAGATAGATAGATTCCCCATTAGTGTGGGTGTCAGGGGTTATGGGGAGAAGGCAGGAGAATGTGGTCAGCAGGGAGAGATGGATCAGCCATGATTGAAAGGCGGAGTAGAAATGACGGGCTGAATGGCCTAATTATGCTCCTATCACTTACAAAAAATGTTAAATATCAGCATCAGGCTGCAATATTATGTTTCTATGCCCTTACAAATGAATGGTTGGTTTCTGCAATAAAGCATTTGATATTATTATTGAACTTGCTTTGCAATCTGTGCTACTTCTGCTCACACAGTGTGGAACACCTAGAGATTTCCCACAGATTAAAGGGAATATCTATACAATTTATGTTCAGGAATTTGAGAAATGCAAAAGATTTTGTTTTGAATACACAATTTAGGAATATCAATATCCTCCCCAAATATGGGCGGTCACGGTGGCGCAACGGTAGAGTTGCCGCCTTACAGCGAATGCAGCACCGGAGACCCAGGTTCCATCCCGACTACGGGTGCTGTCTGTACGGAGTTTGTACGTTCTCCCCGTGACCTGCGTGGGTTTTCTCTGAGATCTTCGGTTTCCTCCCACACTCCAAAGACGTACAGGTATGTAGGTTAATAGACTGGGCAAATGTAAAAATTGTCCCTAGTGGGTATAGGATGGTGTTAATGTGGTGGGGGGTCGCTGGTCGGCGCGGACCTGGTGGGCCGAAGGGGCCTGTTTCCACGCTGTATCTCTATACTAAACTCCATTGCCCTGCTTGTGACTTTCCAGTAGTTTTCCCGCCAGAATATACCTTCGTTGACTGCACACTTTGCTGCTTGTCCTTCTTGCGCCTTCTCACCCAACGTCGGCGTCTCTGGGTGTGGTACATCTTCTCTGTCGAAACCCAGGATTTAGGTTTGTCGTCTGGGGGAATGGTTAGTCCATATTCCCAACCTGCATCATGCCGAAGAGACCAAAAGGAGGTGTCAAAGTAAATACAAATAAATTTAAAATACCCTAAGAAAAACCTTGAGTTATTCAAGTCACACTCATAGAAACATAGAAAATTGGTGCAGGAAGAGACCATTCGGCCCTTCGAGCCAGCACCGCCATTCATTGTGATCACGGCTGATCATCCACAATCAGTATCCCATGCTTGCCTTCTCCCCATATCCCCTGATTCCACTAGCCCCTAGAGCTCTAACACATCAGAAAACGGATCCATTAAAGCACTGACACCCCAATGAAGTGTAGTATTATGGTGGTTAAGTACAGAATATGTACCTCATTGTCTTCAATGAAACGTGACAAGTGGAATTAATTAAGAACTTCACTGGATAACATAAATACCACAGATTATTCACAGTACAATTTTGGGCATTCCCCTTCATAAGCAGAATGATATTTTTTCAAATCCAATATTTTTTTTCGAGTGACCTGAAGACTCTGCAAGTTGGTTATTCAATTCCAAATTAACCAAAAAATGCACAGAAAGCAGGCATTCTGCCCAGAGTCCACACCAGCTAATGACCAAAAACACAAAGTCCCACGTCATCACCTTCTGAATTCATAATATCATTTGATAGGAGCAGAATTAAGCCATTCAACCCATCAAGCCTGCTCTGCCATGGCTGATCTATCTCTCCCTCCTAACCCCATTCTCCTACCTTCTCCCCATAAACCCCTGACACTGTACTAATCAATAATCTATCTATCTCTGCCTGAAAAATATCCATAGACTTGGCCTCCTCAGCCTTCTGTGGTAAAGAATTCCACAGATTCAGCAGCCTCTGACTTTAAAAATTCCTCCTCATCTACTTCCTAAACAAACGTCCTTTAATTCTGAGGCTATGACCTCTGGTCCTAGACTCTCCCACTAGTGGAAACATCCTCTCCACATCCACTCCATCCAAGCCTTTCACTATTCGATAAGTTTCAATGAGGTCCTCCCTTATCCTTCTAAACTCCTTCCTGAAGCCTTTGTGGATTTTTACATCCACCTGATTAGATAACGTTCCAGATCTTTACTGACTCCACCTACAAGTTTTTCGTAATTTAGTTTCCAGTAATCGAGTCATCTGCAGATTTCAGAATCCTCAAGTCATCAATTTGACCAACTTCATATCAGAGTCAATAGTGTAAAGCCTTGAGTACTTTATTAAAGGCCGTTTGAACATCTCACCAACTGCACTGCTCACATCTAATACCCTGTAAATTTAAATAAAATGTCAAACAAAACAGGGAGAAGAATGTGTTAAATTTGTCAGCACCAAGACAGATTTTTAGCAGTGTATTAGGTGCAACAGAATTCATTAAATCAACTCATGGACCTGTGTGGAACTAACGACCAAGATCTTTAGCGTCTGCACCAAATCCGACCCAACATGATGCAGGTAATACCTATATTATTGAATTTGGAATAGAGAATATTCCATGAAAGCCTTCAATCTAGGTCAAGTGCAGTTATCCAAACGTAAACGTATACTGAAGATTTAACTATCCGATTCAGAGATGATGGAATTTTATATTATTTTGTAAACAGGTGGGCACAGTGGCTGAGACTGCCTCTGCCTTGCGTCGCCAGAGACCCAGGTTCAATTCCCACCTCCAGAGGTACACCTACTCCTGGGGGTTCCCCAGGGTCGTTGCTTCCAGCCACATTCCTAGAGTGCGAGAGAGATGGGGAAATGTGGAGAAAATTGGGTGCATGGGAAATTGCATTGAAGCATGCAAAATGTTGTTATGTTGGTGTTATAGAACTGGTGCTTATAGATCGACCCGGGTTCGATCCTGACCTCGGGGTGCTGTCTGTATGGAGTTCGCATGTTCTCTCGCTTGTCCTCTCACATCCCAAAGACGTCTGGGTTTGTAGGTTAATTGGCCTCTGTACATCGCCCCTAGTGTGTAGGGAGTGGATGGGAAAGTGGAATCACATAGAACCAGTGTGAATGGGTGATTGATGGGCGGCGTGGGCTGTGTGGGCCAAACTAAAGATGCAAGAAATAAATTTAAATTGCTCATGTTTTTGCCAGCACCTCTCCAATAATTCCTCACTGACAGCAACTTCACACTCAAAGTTTTACAACATACTAGTTCTGCTCAATTGCAATGAATAACAGAGAAAACATGTTCAACCCAGAATATGTTCTATCAGCATTTATTAAATTATCATCCAGGGCACACATCAAAGCCTCTGGCCTGTACATCAAAACATAAAACATTACTTTTTATTTTTTTTCTGCAGAGTTAATAAGGTAATGATTGAGAATGATCAGCCATGATCACATTGAATGGCTCGAAGGGCCGAATGGCCTCCTCCTGCACCTATTGTCTATTGTCTATTGTAATACCACCAACTGCAGGTCATATTTATTCAGCTGATCTTTGAAATCTTTTCTCGGTCATGCTTTCTTTCAGTCCGTTTACAATGAACAATTTTGAACCTTTGCTGCAAGTTACCTAAAGAGTATTAATGCATGCCGAATAGATTGTAATGGAAGATCAATACCATTTACTGATTAACTAAAGGATCAAATTCATTTTGAAAGGAAACCAATTGCTT
>NC_135968.1:46334961-46379036 GCF_053455715.1 Rhinoraja longicauda
GGGGGGGAGCGGGCCCTGCCGCCACCCCCATTTCCTCCACCCCCATTTCCTCCACCCACCCCTATTTCCCCCTCTCCTCACCCCCACTCGCTCCCACCTCCCCGTACCTCCACGCTCCGTGCCCGTACCCCACTCTCCCCCCCACCCCCAATCTTCCCTCCTCCCCACCCCCACTCTCTACTCCCCCCACTCTCTATTTCCCCCCACCCCCCCCCAACTGTCTCCTCCCCCACCCACCCTTTCCCCCCACCCCCAGACTCTCCTTCCCCCACCCCCCTCCGCCCTTCTCCCCCCCTTCCCCAACCCCACTCTCCTCTGCCCCGCACTGTCCCCCTTCCCCCCCACCCGCACTCTCTGACCCCTGACCCCCAACCCCCCTCACCCCCACCCTTCCCTGCCCCCTACACCCACTGTCCCTCTTCCCCCACCTCTCCTCCCCCCACTCCCACTCCCCCCAACTCCCTTCCCCCCACCCCCACTCTCTCCTCCCCCACAGTCTGAAGAAGGGTCTCGGCCCGAAACGTCACCCATTCCCTCTCTCCTAGATGCTGCCTGACCTGCTGAGTTACTCCAGCATTTTGTGATACCTTCGATATGTACCAGCATCTGCAGTTATTTTCCTAAACTACCGTGCCGGTCGACGTTACCATTCTGAGCTGTTCAACTTAATTTCAAATTGATCCACTAATTTTCAGTAGACCATATCCTCAATAATAATCTGCAGGTAAACTTAGACACAGTAGGAATAGTCCTTACCTCATTATGCTGCTTGGATGGAAAACACTTTATACTCCTTTCTCAGCTCGAGCAGTACTTTCTCAGGTTGAATCAATCTCAAAGTGTTCTGGATGTTGTGCCTGACAGTTCCGTTATAGTTTCAACTATTCCTGACTGGGAACAGAAACTGAAACTGAAACTGAAACTCAGACGTGTAATAAGGAAGGTTCGGTCATTCTGATGGGATTGTACTATAGGCATCCCAACCACCGGGGGGGGGGGGGGGGGGGGGGGGTAAACGAACAGATGTTGGGGGAGTGGGAGTGGGGGGAGGAGAGGTGGGGGAAGAGGGACAGTGGGTGTAGGGGGCAGGGAAGGGTGGGGGTGAGGGGGTTGGGGGTCAGGGGTCAGAGAGTGCGGGTGGGGGGGAAGGGGGACAGTGCGGGGCAGAGGAGAGTGGGGTTGGGGAAGGGGGGGAGAAGGGGGGAGGGGGTGGGGGAAGGAGAGTCTGGGGGTGGGGGGAAAGGGTGGGCGGGGGAGGAGACAGTTGGGGGGGTGGGGGGAAGTAGAGAGTGGGGGGAGTAGAGAGTGGGGGTGGGGAGGAGGGAAGATTGGGGGTGGGGGGGAGAGTGGGGTGCGGGCACGGAGCGTGGAGGTACGGGGAGTTGGGAGCGAGTGGGGTGAGGAGAGGGGGAAATAGGGGTGGGTGGAGGAAATGGGGGTGGAGGCAGGGCCATTTACTATTTTTAATTACATTTTCATCTACAAACCATTGATTCAATAGACAATAAACAATAGGTGCAGGAGTAGGCCATTCGGCCCTTCGAGACAGCACCGCCATTCAATGTGATCATGGCTGATCATTCTCAATCAGTACCCCGTTCCTGCCTTCTCCCCATACCCCCTGACTCCTCTATCCTTAAGAGCTCTATCTAGCTCTCTCTTGAATGCATCCAGAGAATTGGCCTCCACTGCCTTCTGAGGCTGAGAATTCCACAGATTTACAACTCTCTGACAGAAAAGGTTTTTCCTCATCTCCGTTCTAAATGGCCTACTCCTTATTCTTAAACTGAGGCCCCTGGTTCTGGACTCCCCCAACATTGGGAACATGTTTCCTGCCTCTAACATGTCCAACCCCTTAATAATCTTATATGTTTCGATAAGATCCCCTCAAATTTGGAGATCAAAACTACACACAGTACTCCAGGTGCGGTCTCACTCGGGCCCTGTACAACTGCAGAAGGACCTCTTTGCTCCTATACTCAACTCCCCTTGTTATGAAGGCCAACATTCCATTGGCTTTCTTCACTGCCTGTTGTACCTGCATGCTTCCTTTCAGTGACTGATGCACTAGGACACCCAGATCTCGTTGAACGTCCCCTTTTCCTAACTTGACACCATTCAGATAATTATCTGCCTTCCTATTCTTACCACCAAAGTGGATAACCTCACAATTATCCACATTAAACAGCATCTGCCATGCATCCGCCCACTCACACAACCTGTCCAAGTCACCCTGCAGCCTCATAGCATCTTCCTCACAGTTCACACTACCACCCAGCTTTGTATCATCTGCAAATTTGCTAATGGTACTTTTAATCCCTTCATCCAAGTCATTAATGCCAAGTAATTGCAGCATGCACAAAGCTATTTTCTATATTTACACTGACATCACTTTCTTATGTGTGATGCTTTTTTATCTATTTCTCAATGGTTAAATGGTTCAATGGTTCTTTATTGTCACGTGTACTGAGGTACAGTGACATTTGATTTGCCAACAGCATTACAAAAAAGCAACAAGAACATAACCACATAAATATTAAACATAGACTTAAACAGCCACCACAGCGGTGTGTGCGAATCCCCAGGGCACACTGCGTAAGTGGAGATCCACAGCCATCAGTTCAATGTCCGGGCCACACACACGCTCCTTCACCGTGATGTGACCAGAGTTGTACCGACCGCTGTCACTCTCTGCAGTCCCTGTCCGCCCGAACAGTCAGAAAGCCGTCCACACTCGCACTAGACTCCGGGATGTCCTCATGGAGCCATGTTCCCACAAACACCGAGATCACTGCACTCACGGCACACCCTCCCTCCGAGTCCCCCACCAGTGCAGGCAGCACGGGCATCTTGTTTTTCGGCAAACTCACAATCTCCACTGTGATGGAAGGCAAATCACTTATACCTTCTTTCCTCCTTTTCTCCCGCAGTCAGGGCGATCGAAGCTCCCGCAGTGGGGGCGATCAAAGCTCCCGCAGTGGGGGCGATCAAAGCTCCTGCGGTCGGAGCGGTGGAAGCTCCTGCGGTCGGAGCTCCCGAAGTCGATCCCTAACAAAGGGATCGCTAGCTCCACGATGTTAAAGTTGCAGTGCAGACGGAGATACGATGAAAAAGTCACATTTCCGTTGAGGGAAGAGATAAAAAAGGTTTCCCCCAACCTCTAAACCCCCCATCCCACCCCCACATAATACAATAACTAAAATACACTAAAACATACAAGTAAAAACAGACTAAAAACAACAAAAGAAGAAAGGGCCGAGACCGACTGTTGGCAAGGCTGCCATGTACGGTGTTCATTGGTGCAAAGTCTCTATTTATCATTTCTCCATTTATTCCCACAGTGCTCTACACTCATTTAAGAGAGAGAAAAGATTTTGTAATTATTACAAAGTATAACCAAGATGTGATTTAATAACTTGTTTTAGTAATTTAATGTTTGCATACCCTGACAAGTGAATTTGGTCCTTTTTCTGTCAGTGTATCTGTCAGCTTACAATCCAGCGGGATGAATATTGATTTCTCTCATCAAGTAATCCTTGCATCCCCTCTCTCTCCGTTTGATCCCCCACCCTTGTCATACCAGTTTCAAAGTTGTTTTGTTGAATCTCATTGTCTGCAACTCATTTTCACCTAGCCCACAGCTCGCCTGTTTCCTATGTCATTATAACCTTTTTTTGCATTTGTTCTATATCTCTCTACATCACCATCTATATCTCTCGTTTCCCTTTCCCCTGACTCTCAGCCTGAAGAAGGGTCTCAACCCCAAACGTCACCTATTCCTTTTCTCCAGCTTCCTGACCCATTGAGTTACTCCAGCTTTTTGTGTCTATCTTCGGTTTAAACCAGCATCTGCAGTTCATTCCTACACATAACTGTCTCTAAACACTGGTTCAGTATAATTGCAATCAGGGTTAGATGCGGAAAGTGTATAGTTAATGCAGTGTGTATAGTTAATGAACCCGGAGACCCGGGTTCGATCCCGACTACAGGTGCTGTCTGTATGGAATTTGTACGTTCTCTCCGTGACCTGCGTGGGTTTTCTCTGAGATCTTCGGTTTCCTCCCACACTCCAAAGTCGTACAGGTTTTTAGGTTAATTGGCTTGGTAAATATAAAAATTGTTTCTAGTGGGTGTAGGATAGTGTTAAAGTGCGGGGATCACTGGTCGGCGCGGACCCGGTGGGCCGAAAGGCCTGTTTCGAAACAATTGCAAAATAATCGTTTGCTAACTTTTCTACATAGGAAGTTCAATTTCCATTTGATAATAATTTGGGATTAAATGCAAACAACTAGGTCATGAGTAAAATTAATGAAATTAATGAGTTAATGAGATATGACTTAAACATGAAATCTATGCAGGGTCTCAGGTCAAGCCATCTATTCCGTTATCTCATCTATCTCGTTGCAGACTAGTCTTTCTCACAGTACCCCTGAATCTCCCACTTCACCAACACTAGGGTAACTTTACAGTGGGCAATTAACCCCACCAACCAACATGTCTTTATGACATTGGAGGAAACTGCAGCACCTGGAGATCATTGGAAATAGACAAAATGCTGGAGTAACTCAACGGGTCTGGCAACATCTCTGGAGTGAAGGAATGGGTGACGTTTCAGGTCCAGACCCTTCTTCAGACTGATGTCAGGGGAGAGGGCGATACATAGGTAAGGAAGTGTAAGGTGTGGGTTCTTGGGTATCTTGGTTCTTGGTCCTCCAAAATATTCCAAATGGAATTTAAACTGGAGGTGGTGGAGTATGGACTTAAGCACGAAGGTCTTCTTGGAGAAGAAGAGCTGCCTTAAATGTAGTTGCATCTGATTGAGTAACTATAGTAGGGTGAAGACTATTCCATGCTTTAATTGTGCAAGGGGGGAATGAATTGCTATACACATCTATCTTGATAGCCGGTATCTCCAATTGAATCGAGTGCCTTCGTCTACTCCTGATAGGTTTGGGTTTGGTGTAGATGTGGTCATCTATGTCGAGCTGACCATTTAACATTTTGTAAAAACAGGTCAAGCGTGGGCTTAACGTCTGTCTTGGAGCGGGTTCCACCCCAATGGATTTAGAAGTTGGGTAACACTCGCTTCTCTCTCATAGGTATTTGTAACAAAACCAGCTGCCTGTCTTTGGACACGTTCGATGGAAGAAATGTTTCTATTTGTGTATGGGTCCCATGCTGCAACGGCGTAGTCCAAATGTGGTCTAACAGAGGGTCAAGAGTGAAAACAGGACAAAGAGAATGGAGACAAAGGAAAATGTGGAGTAGATCATTGTTGGCTGGGAGAAGGTAACAACAAAGCAAACAGAGATAAAATGTGGTCGGAGACAGTAAGACTGGTCGGAGAACTGGGACGGAGAGGGGATGGAGAGAAAGGGCAAGCAAGGGTTACTTAAAGTTAGAGAAGTCAATGTTCATACAGCTTGGGTGTATACTGCCCAAGTGAAATACAGTAGGAGGATCATTGGAAAATTGTACAAACATCACACAGGTAAGACTGGAAGTCAGGTTTCAATCAGTTGCTGGAACTATGAAGCATCAGCACTACCTGCTGTGCTACTGTCCGGTCTGAAGAGAGTTTTCAAATTTCTTGCTCAGGTCATTACATCCACTAAATGCAGCACTGGTTTCAAAGGCTTTCACATTACTCTCAAAAACACAACATTGGATCTAAATGTACGTTATTTTCCTCTCAAACCTACTTCAACTATTTTCTTTCTCTAAGTGATACCGAACATAGAGGAATAAGAAAACTGAAGTAAGAATTCTATTAATATGGTCAATCCTCCCTCAGAGTTACACATTGTCTGGAAGTAACTTGAACTTGAACAGTATTGATAATCTAGTTGAAATGACTCTGTCTCCCGAAACATAATGGCCTGGAGTTTACAGATGCAATGATGTGTAAGGTACCCATGGGAAGCCGGCAGCAATTTCGGGCAGTTGCCTATGTGTATTAACATGGAGAATTCCATCAGTTGCCATTAATGAGGACTTACTCCAGCACTGAGAAGAGATGCCAGACCATGGAGGTGTAATGTTTCAGTATAAATAGTCATAGAGTCATAGAGTGATACAGTGTGGAAACAGGCCCTTCATAGAGTGATACAATGTGGAAACAGGCCCTTCATAGAGTGATACAGTGTGGAAACAGGCCCTTCATAGAGTGATACAATGTGGAAACAGGCCCTTCATAGAGTGATACAGTGTGGAAACAGGCCCTTCATAGAGTCATAGAGTGATACAGTGTGGAAACAGGCTCTTCGGCCCAACTTGCCCACACTGACCAACAATATTCCTGCTACACTTAGGAGAGAGAAACAGAATTACTGTTACAGAGAGTTAGATGGAGCTCTAGGGGCTAGTGGAATCAAGGGATATGGGGAGAAGGCAGGCACGGTTACTGATTGTGGATGATCAGCCATGATCACAATGAATGGCGGTGCTGGCTTGAAGGGCCAAATGGCCTCCTCCTGCACCTATTTTCTATATCTATGTCTATGTCCATGTCTTTCATAGTCACATTTTGACAAAGGGTTATTGACCAAGAACACTAGCTCTGTTTTTCTCTCCACGGATGCCGCCTGACCTGGTGAATATCCCCATGGTTTCCTGGATTTATTTCAGGATATTATTATCTGCAATTTTTTTGCTTTAGATCTTCACGAGAGTTTTGAATTCTATTTTCAACTTTCTTGTCTTGTCTACCCTCCCACTACTTTTGCTGGTGTAAATTGTTTCTGTGTTTACATTTTTTTGGCTTTAAAAAGAAAATGGTGTAGTTTGAGGAAAACTGTTTAATTTCAGTCATTACTGTTACTTCTTTTCACTGTTGCTATATTACAATCAATCACAATCACAATCACAATCATACTTTATTAGTCAAGTATGTTTTGCAACCTATGAGGAATTTCATTTGCCGTTCAATCATAACAATAAAAAGCAACAGGACACACTAAATACATTTTAACATGAACATCCACCACAGTGACTCCTCCACATTCCTCACTGTGATGGAAGGCGAAAAACAGTTCAATCTCTCCCTTCTTTGTCCTCCAGCGGTCGGGGGCCTCTAACCTTCCGTTGACGGGACGATCTTGTCTCCCGTAGCCGGCGATGGGCCTTCCTCATCGGGGTGATCAAGCTCCTGCATCGGGGGGGGGGGGGAATCTCAGCTCCCCCGTGCCGGGTGATCTACCCCGGGTCGGGACTAGTCAAACCTCGTGCAGCTTGGAGCTCCTGACCGATCTCTACCCGAGACTGTGAGCCCCTCGATGGTGAAATCACAGGGTTGGAGCGTCGATCCCAGGCAAGGGATCAAAGGCTCAGATGGTAAGTCCATGCCCCCACGGTGGGGCTCATAGTCAGTCCCAGGCAAGGCCGCCAGCTCCACGATGTTAAGCCGCAGAGCGACCGGAGATACGAATGGAAAACAATCACATCTCCGGCAAGGTAAGAGATTGAAAAAAAGTTCCCCCCGACCCCCTCCCCCACCCCCCAAATAAAACAAACCAGAGAACATTAACACAAAACTCACCAAAAATAACAAAAAGAGTTTGCAAAGGACAGACAGACTGCAGGTGAGGCTGCCATCGTGTGCTGCCCCCTGGTTCGGAATGGCAGGCAGTGACTAGTGGGGTACAGCAAGGCTCGGTGCTGGGACCGCAGCTGTTTACAATATACATTAATGACTTGGATGAAGGGATTAAAAGTACCATTAGCAAATTTGCAAATGATACAAAGCTGGGTGGTTGTGTGAACTGTGAGGAAATGCAATGAGGTTGCAGGGTGACTTGGACAGGTTGTGTGAGTGGGCGGATGCATGGCAGATGCAGTTTAATGTGGATAAGTGTGAGGTTATCCACTTTGGTGGTAAGAATAGGAAGGCAGCGTATTATCTGAATGGTGTCAAGTTAGGAAAAGGGGACGGACAACGAGATCTGGATGTCCTAGTGCATCAGTCACTGAAAGGAAGCATGCAGGTACAGCAGGCAGTGAAGAACGCCAACGGAATGTTGGCCTTTATAACTAAAGGAGTTGAGTATAGGAGCAAAGAGGTTCTTCTGCAGTTGTACAATGCCCTAGTGAGACCGCACCTGGAGTACTGTGAGCAGTTTTGGTCTCCAAATTTGAGGAAGGATATTCTTGCTATTGAGGGCGTGTACATAGGTTTACTAGGTTAATTCCCGGAATGGCGGGACTGTCATATGTTGAAAGACTGGAGCAACTAGGCTTGTATTCACTGGAATTTAGAAGGATGAGAAGAGATCTTATCGAAACGTATAAGATTATTAAGGGGTTGGACACGTTAGAGGCAGGAAACATGTTTCAAATGTTGGGGGAGTCCAGAACAAGGGGCCACAGTTTAAGAATAAGGGGTAGGCCATTTAGAACTGAGATGAGGGAAAACCTTTTTCAGTCGGAGAGTTGTGAATCTGTGGAATTCTCTGCCTCAGAAGGCAGTGGAGGCCAATTCTCTGAATGCATTCAAGAGAGAGCTAGATAGAGCTCTTACGGATAGCGGAGTCAGGGGGTTTGGGGAGAAGGCAGGAACGGGGTACTGATTGACAATGATCAGCCATGATCACATTGAATGGACGATCACATTGCTGGCTCGAAGGGCCGAATGGCCTCCTCCTGCACCTATTGTCTGTTGTGTTGCTATATATTCTTTACATCTATTAAACTCTATTAAAAAATCTCCTATTTTGAACTCTAGTAATATGTACTAAAAAATTTATCTCAGGCAAATTCCATTGGATTTCTTCATGAATCCACACTATTATTTATTCAAAGAACTCTATCAGAACATAACTTGTACCAATGCTTGACGTTTTTTTCCCCATAAAGCCATAGAAACATAGAAAATAGGTGCAGGAGGAGGCCGTTCGGCCCTTCGAGCCAGCACCACCATTCATTGTGATCATGGCTGATTATCCACAATCAGTAACCCGTGCCTGCCTTCTCCCCATATCCTTGAGTCTGCTAGTCCCTAGAGCTCTGTCTCTTTAAAAATTCATTCAGTGAATTGACCTCCACTGCCTTCTGTGGCAGAGAATTCCACAGATTTACAACTGTCAGGGTGAAAAAGTTTTTTCTCATCTTCAGTTATCTTAAGTGACTGCCAATTTTATCTTGCATCAAGTCCTCCAAGTTCCTCACCATTGCTGATATTGGGCTCAAGAGATTTCAAAAATATAATTAAACGTTTGTAAAACTTCCACTTACATTGATTATTGAAGATTGATCAGGCATAAAAGTCACAGCTTCTTTGTGATCTTATGCCATGAATATAAAACAGGAAACTCGAATGAACGGAATCCCAGTGGAAAGCTGATATATAGCCGATAGATAAGGGCAGGCCGGTGTGGATATCAGTATTCATAGGGGATTCTAGCATGGATCAGTCAGCAGGGAGGCGAAAATGAGAGCCATAGAATCGCAGATGCATTTACTGGTGGTTGAATCAATTGATGCAATTTTGTGAAATGATTTACCTGTCTTAAAGTGTACAATCACGGATCACAGAGCATGGTGTCCTCTGATTCACTTTTATCAAGTGAGACAATAAACATGGCAGGGAGACAGGACAGCTATGATGGCAATGGAACGCAAAATCCCCCAGAGAATCCAGTACAAAATCCTCCTCATAACCTACAAAGCCCTCCATAACCTGGCCCCATCCTACGTGACCGACCTCCTCCACAGGCACACTCCCACCTGCACCCTCCGCTCTGCCGCTGCCAATCTCCTATCCCCCCACATCCGGACCAAACTCAGATCCGGGGGGGACAGGGCTTTCTCCATCGCTGCTCCCACCCTATGGAACTCACTACCCCAAACCGTTAGAGACTCCTCCACACTCACCACATTCAAAACATCGCTGAAGTCTCACCTGTTCAGTACTGCCTTCAACCACTGAAGGTCACCTCACCTTCTGTCTCCTTTCTCTGTTCATTTATTTATTTACTTATTTATCTATTTATTCATTTCCCTATGTTCTCAAAATCTCTGTAAAGCGTCTTTGAGTATATGAAAAGCGCTATATAAATAAAATGCATTATTATTATTGTTATTATTAAAATGTGACTTGAGATTGTTAAGATTAAATTAAAAATCTGAATTTAGTTTAGAGATACAGCACGGAAACGGGCCCTTTCGGCCCACCGGGTCCACTCCGACCAGCGATCCCCGCACACTAACACTATCCTACACACACTAGGGACAATGTTTTACATTTACCAAGCCAATTAACCTACAAACCTGTACGTCTTTGGAGTGTGGGGGGAAACTGAAGATCTCGGAGAAAACCCACGCAGATCACGGGGAGAACGTACAAACTCCGTACAGACAGCACCCGCAGTCGGGATGGAACCCGGGTCTCCGGCGCTGCATTCGCTGTAAGGCAGCAACTCTACCGCTGTGCCACCGTGCTGCCCAATCACCAACATCATGAGAACACATCCAGATCTGCATCGAGATATCCTGGATAAACTGAGGTCAGTGGCAACATCAATAGGAATCGCTCCAGTGATTGGAGCCATACCTTACACAAAGGAAGAAATACATAAAATGCTGGAGTAACTCAGCGGGACAGGCAGCATCTCTGGAGAGAAGGAATGGGTGACGTTTTTGGTTGGGACCCTTTGTCAGACTGGGAGCCAGGGGAGAGAGAGACTAGAGATCTGGAACATTGTTATGGTTTTGGGAAGTCAATCCTTGCAGTCCTGAGCCATCACTGCAGGAGGTTGTCAGGACAGTATCCTAGGCCCAGTCACCTTCAGCTATTGGCCTCCTGCTTTGCCAGAATGAGGCCACATGCAAACTGGGGGAACAGCACCTCACAATCCACTTGGGTACCTCACAACCCAATGGTATCGAAACATCAAAACATCGCAAATAGGTGCAGGAGGAGGCCATTTGGCCCCTCGAGCCAGCACCGCCATTCATTGATATCACAGCCGATCATCCACAATCAGTAACCCACGCCTGAATTCTCCCCGTATCCCTCGATTCCGTTAGCCCTGAGAGCCAAATCTAACTCTCTCTTGAAAACATCCAGTGAATTGGCCTCCACTGCCTTCTGTGGCAGAGAATTCCACAGATTCACAACTCTCCGGGGGGAAAAGTCGCTCCTCATCCCAGTCCTAAATGGCCGTCCCCTTATTCTTAAACCGCGTGACCCCTGGTTCTAGACTCCCCCAACACGGGGTACGTGTTGCCTGCATCCAGTCCATCCGATCCCCAAGGAATTTTGTACACCTCTATAAGATCCCCTCTCGTCCTTCTAAATTCCAGTGAATACAAGCTCAGTCGACCCTTTGTTTCATCGCGCGTCAGTCCCGCCGTCCCGGGAATTAACCCGGTGAACATTGAATTCTTCAATTCTAGGTAATTAATCAAAACCCCCCCTCTTTCATCTCCCCACCTCTTCCCTGTACCCCACCTGGATGTGCACCCATGTCTCCTACTATCCTGCCCCCATTTCCCCTCCCCCTCACTCCCCCCCCCCCCCCCACCCTTCCATCTCTATCCCCACCTCTGGCTTCGCGTTTCAAGCCTCTTCTCCCCTTTTCTCACAGGCTTTTGTCTCCTTTCCATCTCTGGTCATTGTCCACCCATCTGCTAACCAGACTGGGCTCACCAGTGAGTCTCTACCACTGAGAGGGGGAATTAAAGTGTTAGGCAACTGAGTGATCAGGTAGGTCCAGGCGGCTAGAGCGAAGGTGATCACCCAGTCTACATTTGTAGTGTAGAAGAGCCGATGTATAAGAGTCCACACCTTGAACAAAGGATACAGTCGATGAGGTTGGAGGAGGTGCAAGTGAACCTCTGCCTAACCTGAAAGGACTGTCGGGGTCTCTGGACAGAGTCGAGGGAGGAGGTGTAGGGACAGGTGTTGCAGGTGCCCAATACTCTCTGTAAGGTGTTGCATCTGGCCACACCACCCACATGTGGTCATCAGGGATACCAGAAATTTTGCTGGCCACTATTCTGCAGGAGCAGCATGTCATTTTTCCACCTTCCATCTCTACTGCTCTAAAACCAAGAGTAAAAACCACAACAATTACTCACAAGGAACAGCAGACCATTTACCTTTACCTCCTGTTACCCTCTGCTCAGCCATTGCTGAGCCTCCCTGAGCTAAATCCACAGCACTTGAAACACAGCCTCACACTGACCCTCAACACAGCACTTCACCTCCACACAGCCCCTCTCAGAGCATACGGCTCACTAAATGACACTCTTCTATACTTTGTCTTCTGGGTATTGACTGCCCAATTAGCCAATTTATTGGCATTCAATTAGCCAATCGAACAACTACCTTTCCAAATCTCCCACTGCTGCTCCGACACTGAAATACACTTGTTAGATGTTGAAAGAGATTCACCATGTTACAGGCTACCCAAACAAACCTACAGTTGTATTGTAGAAAGTATCCTAACTGGTTGCACCATGGCCTGGTATAACAAATCCCATGCACCTGAATGGAGGCTGCTGCAAAGTGGTGGTTCAGCCCAGTCCAACGTGAGCACAGTCATCCTGACCATCAAAAGCATCTACGTCAGGTGTCACCGCAAGAAAGCTGCATCTGTCCTCAAGGGTCTCCACATCGGGGCTATGCCAGTGTGGCTGTGTCCAGGTTCAGGAACAGCTTCTTCCCGACAGCCATCAGGCTATTAAATGATACACTATTGTCACATGTACTTGGGCACAGTGAAATTCTTTATTTTGTATACAATACACAAAGTACACGTTTCTGGCCAAAGTTACTAAGTATAACATATTATAGTCATGTTATAGTCATTTTAGTACAAAGTATTACAGGAATGCCATTTGTCAATATCCACTGTTGGGGATGGCCACATGAAAGGGTTAATGTTTCCATTAATCACTTCCAATTTCTGGTTCCATTATCAATCCGTTGGTATTTTCAAAATGGATTCGATTTTTGCAGCTACATTATCCTTGATTATTAATTATTATGCCTGATAATGTAAACTTGAATCTTTCCTTTGTCAATAATATCATCTCTTGAAATCCCATTAATGATCCTGGTTCCACATGCTGCCATTTCCCAATTCCCATCTTTCCAAACGAAACATAAATTCCACACTTACACAACCAAACTCCATTTATTCACAAAATGCTGGAGTAACTCAGCAGGTTGGACAGCATCTCGGGAGAGAAGGAATGGGTGACGTTTCGGCTAGAGACCCTTCTTTTGGGTCAAGACTCAAATTCCATTTGATTGATGTGCTTGAGGTGTTATTATTTTTAAAAGTAGAATAATTTTTTTAAATCTTTAAATGAAGTGCAAGATAATTTTTGAAAACTTCACACTCATAAGTAAAGCCTTCATTCAAAGATGCTATCAGAATATAATTAGTGAAATACACACATCACCAAACCTATCGTCAGATCAGATGAAATTGGTGCATATTATAAGCATCCTTGTGGTCCTCAAAGGTGTAATTCTGAAAGAGCACGCAGATATTCTTCATTCTCATGATCAATCTCCAAGGCCTTTTCAAAGTATTCAATAGCTTTGGACGTGTTCCCATCCAGCTGATATGTTAACCCTCTGACACCAAGAGCTTTGCTGTCACGTGGAGCATAGTAAAGTTTTTTATCTGCCCACTTCTCCAATTTTTCCTTACACATTCTCCGTTCTCTTGAATCATATTCAATCTTCACTCCTTTCAGAAATAGGCTGATGGCGCTTGATTCCGATCGTTTCTGGTACAGTTCAAATGACCCAGCCTTTAAACATATCTGCTGTATGTTTTCTGGACGGATGTCCTCCAATTTCACCAGATCATTGTAGATCTCCTCTGCCTCAGAATACTCTTCATTTCTTATGCAAATATCTGCGTAATCCAGCTTTGGTCGAACAGCACTCCTCGGACGGCACTCAGAGGCTTCCCAAAAATGATATTTACATTGACCGATCAACTCAGCTCGCTGCCCAGGATTTCTATTACCAAGATTGATCAGTTTAATTCTATAACATATTCCAATTTGGTGGTGTGAGAAGCATGAGTGTGGAGTTAATTCTAACGCTTGCTTCAATAGATTGATTGCTTTCTCCACTGCTCCTTCTTCTCTGTAAAATTTTGCCGCGTAGCGAAGCACATATGGACCCTCACTGGCCTTCTGCAATGCTTGTTCAACTAATGTGTTTGCTTCTTCCTTTTTACTGAGTCCTTTCAATTTTAAGGCCAGCAGCACCATGGCCATTGCATCATCTGGATCCAGCTCCAATACACGTCACAGATACTTCACTGACTTACTCCATTCATGACTCTCTGGCGTTCCAGAAAATGCTTCCAGACGAAACAGAACAGTTGCTTTGCCCATGATCCACTCTGTGTTATTGGGATCTTCCCCCAGAGCTTTCACAAAACATTCCAGAGCCTCCTCATAGTATGGAGCTACAGAACTAAACAATGACCATCCCTTCTCCCCATACACTTCAGGTATCATTGCTGTATAGCGAGGGCCATCAGTGAGTTGTTTACAGATCATCTCCAGCTTGTCGAGGTAGGACTGGGCCTCGGTCAGTTGTCCCATGTGGTAATGCACCCAGGCAGAGTTTCCACAGGTGATGATGCTGTTTCTTTCAAATGCATCTTTGTGCTTCTCCCTCAGAATCCTGTCAGCTTCCTTTAAGTTTTGAAGAGCTTCCTCACAGTTGCCTTGCAGGCAGTTTATGAAAGCGAGTTGGTTGTCGGATGTGGCTTGATATTTATCTGCAAAGATTGTGGCATCTTTTAATCGGTACACCATATCGTCCAAGTCAAGGGTCTCCTTCTGTGGGCCCCACGTGAAGTGACACTCAAGCTGATCGAGCTTCTCTTTCAACAAATCTCTCATTCTGCTGCTGCAAGAGAATAAAATTCATCAAATTCAATGTCAGGCAAGTCTGTCTCCCAATCTCACAAATAGTCAGCAGACCAGACAAGCTGCATTTGGTTATTTTGTCATTGACCTCCAGGTTGTCGAGGATCCCCCTCTCGCCTCATGAGTGTCAGTGAGGTGGGCAATGGAGCAGGTCAGCAAGTGGAGGGACTAATGGGAAGGTGGAGGTTATGAAAAGTATGTTGCAAAGAAAGGACAATCAGGGACAGGTTAATGAACATGGTGAGGCTGAGGGGCTGAGCTGTGTTTATTTCAATGCAAGTAGTATTTTGGAAACAGTGGTTGAGTGTAGGGCCTGAATCAGCTTGGAGCCTATATAGAACGATGATGTTGTGACCATGACCACATTATGGTCGCTTGGTTGTGAAAGGGACAGGACTGGCAGTTTAATTCTTCAAGGTTTAGATGCTTCAGACATGATAGAGAGAGAGAGAGTGAGAGAGAGAGAGAGAGAGAGAGAGAGAGAGAGAGAGAGAGAGAGAGAGAGAGAGAGAGAGAGGAGGTGGAGGAGTTGGAGGAGTTGCACTATTAATAAGGTAGAATGTCACAGCTGTACACAGGGAGGACCCAGTGGACAATCCATCCACTGGGGAAATGTAGTTGAGGTGAAAAATAAGGAAGGTGCAGTCATTCTGATGGGATTGTACTATAGGCATCCCAACCACCAGGGGGGGGTAAACGAACAGATGTGTAGACATGTTATAGAAAGATTTAAAAGCAACGTTGTTGTCGTGGCGGGTGGCGTTAGCTTCCCCAACATTGACTGCTTCTAACAAGAGGAACTGCAACAGTACATGCAACAGTCCTGCAACAGTGCAAGAGGAACTGCAACAGTGCATGCAACAGTCCTGCAACAGTGCAAGAGTAACTGCAACAGTACATGCAACAGTCCTGCAACAGTGCAAGAGGAACTGCAACAGTGCATGCAACAGTCCTGCAACAGTGCAAGAGGAACTGCAACAGTACATGCAACAGTCCTGCAACAGTGCAAGAGGAACTGCAACAGTACATGCAACAGTCCTGCAACAATGCAAGAGGAACTGCAACAGTGCATGCAACAGTCCTGCAACAGTGCAAGAGGAACTGCAACAGTACATGCAACAGTCCTGCAACAGTGCAAGAGGAACTGCAACAGTACATGCACCAGTCCTGCAACAGTGCAAGAGGAACTGCAACAGTACATGCAACAGTCCTGCAACAGTGCAAGAGGAACTGCAACAGTACATGCAACAGTCCTGCAACATCCCTCCTGTATTGGGACAACCAGAGTTGCATGCAATACTTCAAATGTGTTGGAGGTGGCCGGATGTGGGTGGATTACAGTGAATGTTGGTAGTGTATCGCAGCCCAGTGGGCGACCGCTTCCCCCGTGAGTGGCCGGATCGCTGGCAGCTCACCCCCACCTCACACATGGCTGTGCTCCAATAATATTCTTCTTTTGATTTTATTTCAACCTTTTAAAACTGCAAAAACCATTATTAACTCACGGGCCGTACAAAAACAGACGGCGGGCCGGAATAGGCAGGGGTTGCCGATCCCTGCTCTAAACCTTTCCCATCTATCCTAGACATTAAAGACAAGAGGGTAATTAAGGAGACGGTAAGACTGCTGAAGGATAAAGGAGGAATATTATGCTTGGCATCAGAGGATGATGGAGTCTGAGGAGGGATCTTGGTGTTAAACTCCCAGAAAGTGGCAACGCAGGTGGATAGCGTGGTCAAGGTGTCTTCATCGGTCATGGCATTGAATATAAAGGGCAGGAAGTCATGTTACAACTTTGTAAACCTTTGGTTAGGCTGCATTAGACTGCAGTTAGGCTGCAATTGCTATTCTGTTCATCTCATTACAGGAAGTATGATGAGGCTTTGGAGAGGGTGCAGAAGGAGGGGATTGGAGGGGATTAGCCATGATTGGAGGGGATTAGCCATGATTGGAGGGGATTAGCTGCAGAGTTTGGACAACATTGGATATTTCTCTGGAATGCAGGAG
The DNA here is from genome assembly GCF_053455715.1 of Rhinoraja longicauda. Classification (NCBI taxonomy): domain Eukaryota; kingdom Metazoa; phylum Chordata; class Chondrichthyes; order Rajiformes; family Arhynchobatidae; genus Rhinoraja; species Rhinoraja longicauda. The sequence continues at coordinate 46,351,873 of NC_135968.1, forward strand.
GCTGAGGGCTGACTCCGTACAAGAGGGGGGGACAGGGAAGGGGAGAGGGTGTCACTGAGTGAGGCCTGGACCCAAAACCTCTCCAGTATTGTAGTACCGTCAACCCCCCCACTCAATCCCCTTATCCCCCCCCCTCCTCCCCCCACTGACCCACTCCATCCCCACTACACACCCCCACTTGCCCCTCCCCTTCCCCCACCCCCACTTGCCCCTCCCCTTCCCCCACCCCCACTTGCCCCTCCCCTTCCCCCACCTCCACTTGCACCTCCCCTGTCTCCATCCCCATTTCCCCCTCCCCACCCCTATTCCCCCCTCTCCCTCCCCTCAACCCCACACGCCCCCACCTCCCTCCCCTCCCCCTACCCCCACTCTCCCTGCCTGCACTGCACTCTCCCCCCCACCCCCATTCTTCCTCTCCCCACCCCCAACACTTCCCTTCTCCCCACCCCCAACACTTCCCTTCTCCCCACACCCCCCCCCCTCCCCACCCCCGATGGACCTAATGTGATGTTCCAATAATAAATTGGTCCATTTATTATTTTTAATTACATTTTCATCTACAAACCATTGATTCAATAGACAATAAACAATAGGTGCAGGAGTAGGCCATTCGGCCCTTCGAGACAGCACCGCCATTCAATGTGATCATGGCTGATCATTCTCAATCAGTACCCCGTTCCTGCCTTTTCCCCATACCCCCTGACTCCTCTATCCTTAAGAGCTCTATCTAGCTCTCTCTTGAATGCATTCAGAGAATTGGCCTCCACTGCCTTCTGAGGCTGAGAATTCCACAGATTTACAACTCTCTGACAGAAAAGGTTTTTCCTCATCTCCGTTCTAAATGGCCTACTCCTTATTCTTAAACTGAGGCCCCTGGTTCTGGACTCCCCCAACATTGGGAACATGTTTCCTGCCTCTAACATGTCCAACCCCTTAATAATCTTATATGTTTCGATAAGATCCCCTCTCATCCTTCTAAATTCCAGTGTATACAAGCCTAGTCGTTCCAGTCTTTCAACATACGACAGTCCCGCCATTCTGGGAATTAACCTAGTAAACCTACACTGCACCCCCTCAATAGCAAGAATATCCTTCCTCAAATTTGGAGATCAAAACTACACACAGTACTCCAGGTGCGGTCTCACTCGGGCCCTGTACAACTGCAGAAGGACCTCTTTGCTCCTATACTCAACTCCTCTTGTTATGAAGGCCAACATTCCATTGGCTTTCTTCACTGCCTGTTGTACCTGCATGCTTCCTTTCAGTGACTGATGCACTAGGACACCCAGATCTCGTTGAACGTCCCCTTTTCCTAACTTGACACCATTCAGATAATTATCTGCCTTCCTATTCTTACCACCAAAGTGGATAACCTCACAATTATCCACATTAAACAGCATCTGCCATGCATCCGCCCACTCACACAACCTGTCCAAGTCACCCTGCAACCTCATAGCATCTTCCTCACAGTTCACACTACCACCCAGCTTTGTTTCAGCTGCAAATTTGCTAATGGTACTTTTAATCCCTTCATCCAAGTCATTAATGCCAAGTAATTGCAGCATGCACAAAGCTATTTTCTATATTTACACTGACATCACTTTCTTATGTGTGATGCTTTTTATTTCAATTTCTCAATGGTTTAATGGTTCAATGGTTCTTTATTGTCACGTGTACTGAGGTGCCAACAGCATTACAAAAAAGCAACAAGAACATAACCACATAAATATTAAACATAGACTTAAACAGCCACCACAGCGGTGTGTGCGAATCCCCAGGGCACACTGCGTAAGTGGAGATCCACAGCCATCAGTTCAATGTCCGGGCCACACACACGCTCCTTCACCGTGAGGTGACCAGAGTTGTACCGACCGCTGTCACTCTCTCTGCATTCCCTGTCCGCCCGAACAGTCAGAAAGCCGTCCACACTCGCACTAGACTCCGGGATGTCCTCATGGAGCCATGTTCCCACAAACACCGAGACCACTGCACTCACGGCACTCCCTCCATCTGAGTCCCCACCAGTGCAGGCAGCACGGCCATCTTGTTTTTCAGCGACCTCTCATTCTCCACTGTGATGGAAGGCAAATCACTTGTACCTTCTTTCCTCCTTTTCTCCCACAGTCAGGGCGATCGAAGCTCCCGCAGTGGGGGCGATCAAAGCTCCTGCGGTCGGAGCGGTGGAAGCTCCTGCAGTCGGAGCGGTGGAAGCTCCTGCAGTCGGAGCTCCCGAAGTCGATCCCTAACAAAGGGACCGCTAGCTCCACGATGTTAAAGCTGCAGTGCAGACGGAGATACGATGAAAAAGTCACATTTCCGTTGAGGGAAGAGATAAAAAAGGTTTCCCCCAACCTCTAAACCCCCCATCCCACCCCCACATAATACAAAAACTAAAATACACTAAAACATACAAGTAAAAACAGACTAAAAACAACAAAAGAAGAAAGGGCCGAGACCGGCTGTTGGCAAGGCTGCCATGTACGGCGTCCATTGGAGCAAAGTCTCTATTTATCATTTCTCCATTTATTCCCACAGTGCTCCACACTCATTTAAGAGAGAGAAAAGATTTTGTAATTATTACAAAGTATAACCAAGATGTGATTTAATAACTTGTTTTAGTAATTTAATGTTTGCATACCCTGACAGGTGAATTTGGTCCTTTTTCTGTCAGTGTATCTGTCAGCTTACAATCCAGCGGGATGAATATTGATTTCTCTCATCAAGTAATCCTTGCATCCCCTCTCTCTCCGTTTGATCCCCCACCCTTGTCATACCAGTTTCAAAGCTGTTTTGTTGAATCTCATTGTCTGCAACTAATTTTCACCTAGCCCACAGCTCGCCTGTTTCCTATGTCATTATAACCTTTTTTGCATTTGTTCTATATCTCTCTACATCACCATCTATATCTCTCGTTTCCCTTTCCCCTGACTCTCAGCCTGAAGAAGGGTCTGAACCCCAAACGTCACCTATTCCTTTTCTCCAGCTTCCTGACCCACTGAGTTACTCCAGCTTTTTGTGTCTATCTTCGGTTTAAACCAGCATCTGCAGTTCATTCCTACACATAACTGTCTCTAAACACTGGTTCAGTGTAATTGCAATCAGGGTTAGATGCGGAAAGTGTATAGTTAATGCAATGTGTATAGTTAATGAATCCGGAGACACGGGTTCGATCCCGACTACAGGTGCTGTCCGTGACCTGCGTGGGTTTTCTCTGAGATCTTCGGTTTCCTCCCACACTCCAAAGTCGTACAGGTTTTTAGGTTAATTGGCTTGGTAAATATAAAAATTGTTCCTAGTGGGTGTAGGATAGTGTTAAAGTGCGGGGATCACTGCGGTGTGCCGAAAGGCCTGTTTCTAAACAATTGCACATTGGCCTTCATCAGTTAGAGTATTGAGTGTAGAAGTTGGGAGGTCATGTTGCAGTTGTACAAGACGTTGGTGAGTCCGCATTTAGAGTATTGTGTTCAGTTCAGTGCACCAAGTTATAGGAAAGATGTTGTCAAGCTGGAAAGGGTATAGGGAAGATTTACAAGAATGTTGCCAGGACTGAAGGGTGTGAGCTATAGGGAGAGGTTAAGTAGGCTGGGACTGTATTCCTTGCAAAATAATCGTTTGCTAACTTTTCTACATAGGAAGTTCAATTTCCATTTGATAATAATTTGGGATTAAATGCAAACAACTAGGTCATGAGTAAAATTAATGAAATTAATGAGTTAATGAGATATGACTTAATCATGAAATCTATGCAGGGTCTCAGGTCAAGCCATCTATTCCATTATCTCATCTATCTCGTTACAGACTAGTCTTTCTCACAGTACCCCTGAATCTCCCACTTCACCAACACTAGGGAAACCTTACAGTGGGCAATTAACCCCACCAACCAACATGTCTTTATGACATTGGAGGAAACTGCAGCACCTGGGGTAAACCCATGAGATCATTGGAAATAGACAAAATGCTGGAGTAACTCAGCGGGTCTGGCAACATCTCTGGAGAGAAGGAATGGGTGACGTTTCAGGTCCAGACCCTTCTTCAGTCTGATGTCAGGGGAGAGGGAGATACATAGGTAAGGAAATGTAAGGTGTGGGTTCTTGGGTATCTTGGTTTTTTCTGGGTATTCCTGTTTCCTCCCACTTTCCAAGGACATACAGGTTTATAGGTTAATTGGCTTGGTACAAATGTAAAAATTGTCCCTAGTGGGTGTAGGATAGTGTTAATGTGCGGGGATCGTTGGTCGGTGCGGACCCAGTGGGCCGAAGGGCCACGCTGTGTCTCTAAACTAAACTAAACTAAACTAAACTGAAACCAACCCTCTAAGGAGTCGACATATTTAGTACCAGAAAGAAATTATTGATGAAATGGGAGCAGCTACTTAGATCTACTTTGTCGGAAGGATGTTAACCAGCTTGAAGAATGATTGCATTTTGTAATTGATTATAGAAACCAGGTGTTGGCTTTGTTTTGGAATGAACTGCAGATATTGGTTTACACCGATAATAGACACAAAATGCTGGAGTAACTCAGTGGGTCAGGCAGCATCTCTGAAGAGAAGGAATGGGTGATGTTTCAGGTCAAGACTCTTCTTCCGACCCTCTTTAAGGCAGAGTTAGATAGATTCTTGATTAGTACAGGTGTCAGGGGTTATGGGGAGAAGGCAGGAGAATGGGGTAAGGAGAGAGAGATAGATCAGCCATGATAGAATAGTGGAGTAGACTTGATGGCTGAATGGCCTAATTCTGCTCCTGTCACTTATGACCTTACGACCTTCTGACTTCCCCTCAGCTAACAATGAACCATTCTCCTTTTTCTTGATCACCGTCTCCTTTGATCTGTTGTTTTCACACCTTACCCTTCCATATCTTGCTATTGAGGGCGTGCAGCGTAGGTTTACTAGATTAATTCCCGGAATGGCGGGACTATCATATGTTGAAAGACTGGAGCGACTAGGCTTGTATACACTGGAATTTAGAAGGATGAGAGGGGATCTTATCGAAACGTAAAAGATTATTAAGGGGTTGGACACGTTAGAGGCAGGAAACATGTTCCCAATGCTGGGGGAGTCCAGAACAAGGGGCCACAGTTTAAGAATAAGGGGTAGGCCATTTAGAACTGAGACGAGGAAAACCTTTTGCAGTCAGAGAGTTGTGAATCTGTAGAATTCTCAGCCTCAGAAGGCAGTGGAGGCCAATTCTCTGAATGCATTCAAGAGAGAGCTAGATAGAGCTCTTAAGGATAGCGGAGTCAGGGGGTATGGGGAGAAGGCAGGAACGGGGTACTGATTGAGAATGATCAGCCATGATCACATTGAATGGCGGTGCTGGCTCGAAGGGCCGAATGGCCTCCTCCTGCACCTATTGTCTATTGTCTATATCTCTAGACTCCCACTCGCCTGACTCTCAATCTGAAGAAGGGTCTCGACTTGAAACGTCACCCATTCCTTCTCTCCAGAGATGCCACCTGTCCCCCTGAATTACTCCAGCATTCTGTGTCGATTATCTTCATTTGTTCAGGCAGATTGTTTCCTTTAATGGCAATTTACTTGGTGGTTAAATAAAGTACTCAGTACATTTCACTTGCTCTTTAGAAACATAATGGTACTGGAGAGTAACTCATGCACCCTTTGATAGTACAATAACATTTATGGTGCTCCATTGAAGATGGTGCCTGCTCACTTCATAAGCAGTGGTTAAGTGGGACAGGCAACATCTCTGGAGAACATATATGGGGCCAAAGTGCTGGAGTAACTCTGTGGGACAGGCAGCATCTCTGGAGAACATTGATAGGTACAAAGAGTTGAAGTAACTCAGCAGATCAGGCAGCATAGAAACATAGAAAAATAGTTGAAGGAGTAGGTCACTTGGCCCTTCGAGCCAGCACCGCCATTCAATATTATCATGGCTGATCATCCTAAATCAGTATCCCGTTCCTGCTTTCTCCCCATATCCCTTAATTTCTTTGGCCCTAAGAGCTAAATCTAACTCTCTCTTGAAAACATCCAGAGAATTGGCCTCCACTGCCTTGTGTGGCAGAGAATTCCACAGAATCACAACTCTCTGGGTGAAAAGGTTTTTCCTTATCTCAGTCCTAAATGGCCTACCCTTTATTCTTAAACTGTGACCCCTGGTTCTGGACTCCCCCAACATCGGGAACATTTTTCCTGCATCTAGCCTGTCCCACAAGAATTTTATATGTTTCCATAAGATCCCCTCTCATCCTTCTAAATTCCAGTGAATACAAGCCCAGCCGACCCATTCTTTCATCACATGTCAGTCCGCCATCCTGGGAATTAACCTGGTGAACCTACGCTGCACTCCCTGAATACTAATAATGTCCTTCCTCAAATTAGGAGACCGAAACTGCACACAATACTTCAGGTGCGGTCTCACCAGGGCCCTGTACAACTGCAGTAGGACCTCCTTGCTCCCAAACTCAAATCCTCTCGCAATGAAGGCCAACATGCCAGTAGCTTTCTTCCCTGCCTGCTGTACCTGCATGGATAGGCATCTGAAGGGTCTCGAAACGTCACCTTTCCATGTTCTCCAGAGATGCTACCTGATGTGCTGAGTTACTCCAGTACTTTGTGACTACAGGTGAACCCAGAATCTGATTCTCTCTGACTTACACGTTTCACTCTCTTTCATGTGTTTGGCCCTGCTTGGCAGCATCACATACATCATAGTCAAGGTTAGAGACAGAAATTGTCAATTGGATAATCATAAGTGTCAGATCCCACCACCGCATTTCTGCTCCTCCCAACTTCTTTTATCTCCACGTAATAAAAGCAATGATAAAACTAATAAAAAGTAAGAAAGTGTTTTAAAGAATTCTGCATCATGCTGTTGACTTTCCAGAAGATAATTAAGTGAACTTTGATCATTCTCACACTATACATTCATTGCCATAATTATCTGTCTGTAAAACTGTATCTAAACTGAGTAATACGTAGTTTCATGTATGCACTACGTTTATGTTTATATACACAATAAGGATGTAATACAGAATATAAACTGATCTTCCCAAAGGTAGTTCCCCTACATTTGATTGATTGATTGATGATTGATGCATTTATTGTCATTCAAAAATAAATTTGAACGAGATGTCGTTGCCATACAGTCATAACAATGAAAAGCAAACAGAACACACAATTACATAACTTTAACATAAACATCCATCACGGTGATTCTCCTCCAGGCACCTCCTCACTGTGATGGAAGGTAAAAAAAAGTCTTATCTCCTCCTTTGTTCTTCTCCTGCAGTCAGGCAGTCAAACTGCTGCGTCGAGGCGATCGAGGCTCCTGATCTTTGAAGCCCCCGCCGGGCGATGGAGGTCCCGCGGCTAAGCCGCGCTGTGCAGGGCAATGGTCCCGCGGCCGATCCGCGTCGTGCAGGATGATGAAGGTCCCGCGGCCGCGCCGCGCCATGCCGGGCGATGAAGGTCCCGCGGCCGAGCCGCGCAGGGCGATGAAGGTCCAGCGAACGGGCCGATCGAGCCTTGCGATTCGGGGCAGTCGAAGCTGCTACGGCTGGAGCTCCCGAAAGCCGGTCGCCAGCCAGGGACCTGCGAGCTCTCGATGTTGCGGTCCACAGAGCCCGCGACCGAGCCTCCGAAGGTAGAGTCACAGCCGCGGTCACGGCGCCACCACAGCCTCCGAAAGTCAGCCAGCTCAGAGATGGTATGTCCAAGCCCTGCGACCGGAGCCCTCAAGGCCGATCCCAGCTGGAGGCCGCCAACTCCACGATGTTATGCTGTAGACACGACACGGAAAAAGGTTGCATCTCCATTGAGGATTTAAAAAAAAAAGTTTCCCCCACTCCCCCCCCACATAATACACAGCTAAAAATAGACTATTACACACATCTAACGCTAACGATAGACAAAGAAAGAAGACAGACAGACTGCAGGCGAGCCCCTGCCACAGTCGCGGCACCGCCCCACTTCTCATTTGTGTCTCACTGTTAAAGTTGGTGGCATGGTGGCACAGCAATAGAGCTACTGCCTTACAGCGCCAGAGACCTGGGTTGGATCCCGACTACGTGTGCTTGTCTGTACGGAGTTTGTATGTTCTCCCTGTGACCCGCGTGGGTTTTCTCCAGGTGCTCTGGTTTCCTCCCACACTCGAAAGATGTACAGGTTAATAGGTTAATTGGCTTCAGTAAAATTGTAAATTGTCCCAAGTGTGTGTAGTAAAGTGCTAGTGGGGACCGCTGGTCGGTGCGGACTCGGGGGGCTGAAGAGCCTGTTTCCGCGCAGTACCTCAAAACCAAACTGAACGAAACTAAAGTTGCATTCGTTTTCTTGCTGTTTTCTTGACAACATTTACTGAGATGCATGTTTTATATTCATGACCTAGAATCACTAAAGAAGTTCTCTTTTTATGCCTTACAGATTCTCAACAATAGGAATTAGTGAAAGTGTGTAAAATATTTCAAGAGTTACACAAGAGTCGTGAGTCATAAGGTCATAAGGTCATTAGTGATAGGAGAAGAATTAGGCCATTCGGCCCATCAAGTCTACTCTGCCATTCAATCATGGCTGATCTATCTCTCCCTCCTAACCCCATTCTCCTGCCTTCTCCTCATAACCCCTGCCAAGAGTGTTTTATTGTCAGATGTCCCAGATAGAACAATAAAATTCTTACTTGCAGCAGCTCAACACAATATGTAAACATAATACACTGTAAACAATGTAATAAACAAGAAAAAAAAGATCAGTGTGTCTATGTATATATACACACACACACATACACACACACACACATATATATATATATATATATATAGGTGTAGGAACATGCTGATTTAAACCGAAGATAGACACAAAATGCTGGAGTAACTCAGTGGGTCAGGCAGCATCTCTGGAGGGAAGGAATGTGTGACGTTTCGGGTCGAGACCCTTCTTCACGATCCTGACCGGAAACGTCACCCATTCCTTCTCTCCAGAGATGCTGCCTCCCCCACTGTTTAGTTTATTTTAGTTTAGAGATACAGCGCGGAAACAGGCCCTTCGGCCCACCGGGTCCGTGCCGACCAGCGATCCCCGCACATTAACGCCAACCTACACACACTAGGGACAATTTACAATTATACCCAGCCAATTAACCTGCAAACCTGTACGTCTTTGGGGTGTGGGAGGAAACTGAAGATCTCGGAGGTCACGGGGAGAACGTACAAACTCTGTACAGACAGCACCCGCGGTCAGGATCAAACCGGGTCTCCGGCGCTGCATTCGCTGTAAGGCAGCAACTCTACTGAGCTCTGTTACTCCAGCTTTTTCTTTCTATTATACATATATATGTGTGCATATCTCCACAAACACGCACGCACACATTAAAAAACCAATAATAGTCTTTGTGGGTCAGAGCTTATTAGAGGTTGTAGTGTTTAATAGCCTGATGGCTGTAGGGAAGAAACTGTTCCTGAACCTGTCCGAAATCTATCTAGATCATCAGATGAAATCAGTAGCAGGGAGCCTTGATACCACTTACGGAAAATTTGGGTTATGGCCGAAACAGAGTATATTTGTACTTCAAAGTCAGTGTACTTTGAAGAGATAACAGTATGGATGTACAATGGAAATGCATTACATTTTATGTAGATAGATTTTCTAAAAGAGGAGGAAGAAGTTCTAGAAACTTGAGAAAATCTTGTCAGACTTAATTTCATCAACAATATATATTAAAGGGCGGTCACGGTGGCACAGCGGTAGAGTTGCTGCCTTACAGCGAATGCAGCGCCGGAGACTCGGGTTCCATCCCGACTACGGGTGCTGTCTGTACGGAGTTTGTACGTTCTCTACCCGAAACGTCGCCCATTCCTTCTCTCCTGAGATGCTGCCTGACCTGCTGAGTTACTCCAGCATTTTGTGAATAAATACCTTCGATTTGTACCAGCATCTGCAGTTATTTTCTTACACTACTTATACACGAAACAGTACCTTACACACTAGGGATAATTTACAATTTACCAAAGCCAATTATCCTACAAACCTGTAGGAAAAAAAGCTGCAGATGCTGGTAATCTTTGTCCCCTGACATCAGTCTGAAGAAGGGTCTTGACCTGAAACGTCACCCATTCCTTCTCTCCCGAGAAGCTGCCTGACCCGTTGAGCTACTCTGACATTTTGTGTCTACTTTGTGTTAACCTACAAACCTGTACGTCTTTGGAGTGTGGGAGGAAACCAGAGCACCCGGAAAAAACCCATGGGGCGGAATGTACGAATTCCGTACAGACAGCACCCATAGATAGGATGGAACCCGGGTCTCTGGCGCTGTAAGGCAACAACTCTACCGTTGTGCCCAATTTTAATTTTCATTAAAATATTAATAATCTTTACTTCTGTTGTTTATATTTTTTCAACAGTTCCTCAACGTACTCTGTTAGAAGGCCATTGGCTTGGTCCGAGGCCACGGTTTATGTTCCATTGCCTTAGGACTAGTAGACACAAAATGCTGGAGTAACTGAGCGGGCCAGGCAGCATCTCGGGAGAGAAGGAATGGGCAACGCCTCGGGTCAAGACCCTTCCTCAGACTGAGGACTAGTCACCATTTGCAATTTGCTCTGCCTTATGGAACATCTGCAGTGGTAAATCTGGCAGGCGAGTAGGAGGTGCACTGACAGAAAGGATAACGGTAAGTTTAGGGCAAACTCAGGGAGTTGTGATGTGTGTGATGCAGCACAATGCATAATTGCAAGAGAGGTGATCAATGGGTGATAGAGCAGCCGCCTCACGAGGTCAGAGACCCGGGTTCAATCCTCACCTCGTGTGCTGTCTGTGTGGAGTTCGCACATTCTCCTTGTGACTGCGTGGGTTTCCTCCGGGTGCTCCAGTTTCCTCCCACATCCCAAAGACGTGCAGTTTTGTAGGTTAATTGCACGTCCTAGTGTGCAGGGAGTGGTGTGATCAACAAGGAGATAGCATAGAACTAGTGTCAATGGGTGATTAATGGGTCTGCATGTACACAGTGGGCGAAGGGCCTGTTTCCGTGCTGTATCTCTAAACTAAACTAAACTAAGCTACATACAATATCCAAATGTGGCCTAACCGATGCCCTATGCAGCTGCAACATGACTTCCTGGCGCTTACACTCATAGCTTCAAACGAAGAAGACAAGCGTAGCATATGGCTTCTTTACTACAGGTGCTCCCCGACTAACGATGCTTCGACGTACGATATTCTGACTTAACAATGGTGCAAACACTGGGCAATGGCCGCGACCCATAGCTCGCTTCCGGCCACGTGATCAGGTATATTGAAATGCATTTCCATGTACGATATTTTGGGTTTGCGATGGGTTTATCGGAACGTCACCCCATTGTAAGTTGAGGAGCACCTGGACTTGATTTACTTGTGTTGCCACTTTCAGTGAGCTGTGCGCTTGGGTCCAAAGATCCTTCTGCACACCAATGCTGTTAAGGGTCTTGCCACTGACTACATACTTTCCCCTTACATTCTACCACCTAAAGTACAAACCCTCACACCTACTTGGATACAACTCTCTCTGCCATTTTCCTGACCATTTCTGTTGCTGATCTAAATCCCTTTGTCTACTTTGAGAATGTTTCTCACTGTTTCCAACTCCAGAAATTTTCATGTCATCTGCAAACTTACCAAACGACCCATCTAAAAGATGAATTTCATTGTTCTGCATCAGTACCTATGAAAACTAAACACTCTTCACTCTTGAGTCTTGAAAGGAAGCGTGCAGCCACAGCAGGCAGTGAATAAAGCTAATGGCATGTTGGCCTTCATAACAAGATGATTTGAGTATTCCTAAAGAGGTCCTTCTGCAGTTGTACAGGGCCCTGGTGAGACCACATCTGGAGTATTGCATGCAGTTTTGGTCTCCTAATTTAAGGAAAGACGTCCTTGCTATTGAGGCGGTGTAGCCTAGGTTCACGAGGTTAATCCCCGGGATGGCGGAACTGTCATATGAGGAAAGATTGGAAAAACTGGGCTTGTATTCACGAGAAATTAGAAGGATGAGAGGCCCGGTGGGCCTGTTTCCGCACTTCATCTCTAAACTAAACTAAACTAAACATGGCCAATTTGGCCATCCTTCATTGAGTAAAAAAATTGCAACTGCTGTTTCTGGAGAATTCCCCCAAGACTATTAATATCCAAGGTAGGAATTTCAGGCAGTTCAACTGACGTGAATAACCAATTTACAAGACTTAACAAAAAAAACCTTCCTTAAAAACAAAATGAACAAACTAAAATGTTTGAACGTTTGAAAATCAAGTCAGAGATCTGCTCAAATGTTGACACCCATTGCAACCTTGGATGAAAAGAATCAATTTTCCTGTCAGCTTGCACGTAGGCTTAGGAATAAAAGTGGGAGAGAGGAGATCAATTCAAGTTGGACCTGATGGAGGATTTTTGAGCCAAAGCATTGGCCATTCCATTAAAATTCACAGATGTTGCTTGACCCTCTGAGTTTCTACAGCAATGTTTAGTTTAGTTTAGAGATACAGCGCAGAAACAGGCCCTTCAGCGCCGACCAGCGATCCCCGCACATTAACACTATCCTACACCCACTGGGGACATTTTTTATATATACCAAGCCAATTAAACTACAAACCTGTACGACTTTGGAGTGTGGGAGGAAACCGAAGATCTCGAAGAAAACCCACGCAGGTCACGGGGAGAACGTACAAACTCCGTACAGACAGCACCCGTTGTCGGGATGGAACCCGGGTGTCCGGCGCTGCATTCAACGTTGATATAGATGACAAACAGCAATGGGCCCAGCACCGATCCCTGAGGTATTCCACTAGTCACAGGCCTCCAGTCTGAAAAATAATCTTCCTATCGTGAAACCAATTCTGTATCCAGTTGGCTAAATCTCCTTAGATCCCATGCAATCTAACCTACCATGCAAAACTTATCAAAGGTCTTGCTGAAGTCCATGTAAACCATGTCTATGGCCATAGTTACTTCTTTAAAAGAACTCGATCTAATTCATGAGACTTGATCTTCCACACAAAACCATGCTGACTAGCCCTAATCCACCCCTGTCTTTCTGTAAATCATATCCGTCAGAATCCGGTCATGTACCTGCCGTACTGCAGATGTTAGGTAGGAGGATCTTACAGATCTATTGCAAAGGAAAAAAACCCACACAGTCATGCAGGAACCTCAAGAGTTAGTGTTTATCATGTCTAGCAGCAATTAGCAAAGGGAAAAGCTACCTGAGGTGAGTTATTGTGGAAGGAAACAAGCCACAATCTTCATAATTTACCGACTGCTTTAAGATGGAGCATGAAAGATGTGTTAGAAATTAAGGTCATACAATGTATTTTTTATAAAACATAGACATGTTAAGAGCTACTGTAAGTTATTTATCTGGTGCAACTTATTGTAAGCTTATTGTATTAGGCAGCACGGTGGCACAGCGGTAGAGTTGCTGCCTTACAGCAAATGCAGCGCCGGAGACCCGGGTTCCATCCCGACTATGGATGCTGTCTGTGCGGAGTTTGTACGTTCCCCCCGTGACCTGCGTGGGTTTTCTCCGAGATCTTCGGTTTCCTCCCACACTCCTAAGACTGCAGGTTTGTAGGTTGATTGGCTTGGTAAATGTAAAAAATTGTCCCTAGTGGGTGTAGGATAATGTTAATGTGCAGGGATCGCCGGTCGGCTCGGACCTGTTTCTGCGCTGTATCTCTAAACTAAGCCTAATACGTTATGTTTCTCAGAGCCTAAGATGTAAAAAATATTGTTCTGAACTTGCAGGGGAATGGTGAACCGTGGGGGTCAGCTCAGCAAGAGACTCTTGCATGAATAGGAAAATGCTTGACTTGCCTTTGATGCAGATTCCCCAAATAATAATAATAATAATAATACATTTTATTTATATAGCGCTTTTCATATACTCAAAGACGCTTTACAGAGATTTTGAGAACATAGGGAAATTAATAAATAGATAAATAAGTAAATAAATAAATGAACAGAGAAAGGAGACAGTAGGTGAGGTGACCTTCAGTGGTTGAAGGCAGTACTGAACAGGTGAGACTTCAGCGATGTTTTGAATGTGGTGAGTGTGGGGGAGTCTCTAACGGTTTGGGGTAGTGAGTTCCATAGGGTGGGAGCAGCGATGGAGAAAGCCCTGTCCCCCCAGGATCTGAGTTTAGTCCGGATGTGGGGGGATAGGAGATTGGCAGCGGCAGAGCGGAGGGTGCAGGTGGGAGTGTGCCTGTGGAGGAGGTCGGTCAGGTAGGATGGGGCCAGGTTATGGAGGGCTTTGTAGGTTATGAGGAGGATTTTGTACTGGATTCTCTGGGGGATGGGGAGCCAGTGGAGTTTATAAAGGACGGGGGTGATATGGTCACGGATCGAGGTGTGTGTGAGTAGACGGGCAGCGGAGTTTTGAATGTATTGAAGTTTATTGATGATTTTTGAGGGTGCGCCATAGAGGAGGCTGTTGCAGTAGTCCAGACGGGAGGTGATGAAGGCGTGGATGAGGGTTTCTGCAGCTGTGGAGGAGAGGGATGGACGGAGACGGGCAATGTTTTTGAGGTGGAAGAAGGCTGTCTTTGTGATGTGTTTGATGTGTTTGTCGAAGGAGAGGGTTTGATCAAGGATGATTCCAAGATTCCGGATGTGAGGTGAGGTGGATACTGGGAGACCATCAATGTTGAGGATGAAGTTTTGGGTGATGGACTCTGATGTTGGACTCCTTTTGCAATTTAGCAGCCGAGTACAAAATTACTGCAATTCCCCAGCGATTACACTTGGTTGCTTGCCTCCTGAAACATTAATTTAAAAACTATTACAGTGGCAGATAGTCCATTTGTTTTGATGGAGAGGAACAGCTGTGAGGAAGCAAAGGAAGCGTTACATAAATATTCATTTTGTGAATTATTTTAACATTTTAAGTGTTTTAAGTGTTCGTTCATAATTATATTTTGAAATTGTTTTTAACATTTTTATTTCGTTTAGTTTAGAAATACAGCGTGGAAGCAGGCCCTTCAGCCCACCGAGTCCGCGCCGACCAGCGGTCCCCTCACACAAACACGTTCCTACACACAGGAGGGACAATTTACAGTTATACACCTACAAACCTGTACGTTTTTGGAGTGTGGGAGGAAACCGAAGAGCTCGGAGAAAACCCACGCAGGACAGAACATACAAACTCACGCAGGGAGAACATACAAACTCCGTACAGACAGCACCCGTAGTCGGGATCGAACCCGGGTCTCTGGCGCTGTAAGGCAGCAACTCTACCGCTGCACCTTTTACTTTTAAGGCACTATTTATTTATAGTACTTGAATGTACTATGAGCTTCATGCAAACTAGGAATTCCATTGCATCGTAGTTTATTTAACAATAAACTAATCTGAATCTCACATAAGATAGTGTGATGCAGAAAGGAGATAGGGGACCAGCTGTCAGCTTGAAACTCCCAACGGCTAGAGGTGCTTACTTACAATTGCTAATTGCATTATCAGTTGGCTGAAGTGTGGTGCTTATTTTATTTGTAGACTGTGGACCCCCATCATGCAGAGATTAGGTTCAACTGGAGGTCTGCCAATGTATGTAAGATCACAGAATGCCTAACACCAATAATGACTGATCTGTCAAGGCCATGGTGATTTAAAATTCAAAGTGGTTTCATACTTTGCCCAGAGCTGACTGTTAGCAGATTTAGGAGCAAAGAGATCCTTCTGCAGGTGTACAGGGCCCTAGTGAGACCGCACCTGGAGTACTGTATGCAGTTTTGGTCTCCAAATTTGAGGAAGGATATTCTTGCTATTGAGGGCGTGCAGTGTAGGTTTACTAGGTTAATTCCCGGAATGGCGGGACTGTCGTATGTTGAAAGACTGGAGCGACTAGGCTTGTATACACTGGAATTTAGAAGGATGAGAGGGGATCTTATCGAAACATATAAGATTATTAAGGGATTTATTCACAAAATGCTGGAGTAACTCAGCAGGTCAGGCAGCATCTCGGGAGAGAAGGAATGGGTGACGTTTCGGGTCGAGACCCTTCTTCAGACTATTAAGATTATTAAGGGGTTGGACACGTTAGAGGCAGGAAACATATTCCCAATGTTGGGGGAGTCCAGAACCAGGGGCCACAGTTTAAGAATAAGGGGTAGGCCATTTAGAACGGAGATGAGGAAAACCTTTTTCAGTCAGAGAGTTGTGAATCTGTGGAATTCTCTGCCTCAGAATGCAGTGGAGGCCAATTCTCTGAATGCATTCAAGAGAGAGCTAGATATTTAATCTTATATGTTTCGATAAGATCCCTTCTCATCCTTCTAAATTCCAGTGTATACAAGCCTAGTAGCTCCAGTCTTTCAACATACGACAGTCCCGCCATTTTGGGAATTAACCTAGTAAACCGACGCTACACGCCCTCAATAGCAAGAATATCCTTCCTCAAATTTGGAGACCAAAACTGCACACAGTACTCCAGGTGCGGTCTCACTAGGGCCCTGTACAACTGCAGAAGGACCTCTTTGCTCCTATACTCAACTCCTCTTGTTATGAAGGCCAACATTCCATTGGCTTTCTTCACTGCCTGCTGTACCTGCATGCTTCCTTTCAGTGACTGATGCACTAGGACACCCAGATCTCGTTGTATGTCCCCTTTTCCCAACTTGACACCATTCAGATAATAATCTGCCTTTCTATTCTTACCACCAAAGTGGATAACCTCATACTTATCCACATTAAGCTGCATCTGCCATGCATCCGCCCACTCACACAACCTGTCCAAGTCACCCTGCAACCTCATAGCATTTTCCTCACAGTTCATACTACCACCCAGCATTGTATCATCTGCAAATTTGCTAATGGTACTTTTAATCCCTTCATCCAAGTCATTAATGCCAAGTAATTCCAGCATGCACAAAGCTATTTTCTATATTTACACTGACATCACTTTCTTAAGTGTGATGCTTTTTTTTCAATTTCTCAATGGTTTAATGCAGGGGTGTCAAACTCGTTTTCACCCCAGGCCACATCAGCATTATGGTTGCCCTCAAAGGGCCGGTTGTAACTGTAAGACTATATAAATGTAACTAATCCTTAACATATTGTTAAATAACTGTCTCTGCATTTGATTATTATTTATTGAAATGTACAAATATAGTACATGCATTAACATAAATGTAAAAATATATGTAAACACATTGACAAATTGGGCCCGTTCCTCGTACGGTTTCCATTGCGACCTGGGGAAATCGCGTTTTTTCTTTAAATTGTCTCTTAAAAAAAAAATCTCAATTGGGGGGGGGGGGGGGGGGGGAGGAGGGGGGGTGGAGAGGGGAAGAGGAGGGGGTGGAGAGGGGAGGGTGAGGAGGGGAAAGGGAACCTCTGACACCGTCCTGCCAGCGGCCATCTTCTTTCTCCTTCACTGTGGTGCCGTGCTCCTCCAGGGGAGGGGGAGCGCAATTAAAGGATAGTACAGGGAAGGGGAGAGGGTGTGACCGAGGAGCCCTGAACCCAAAGCCTCTCCTGTATTGGTGTAGCACCCTCAACCCCCTACTCAATCCCCCTTATCCCTCCCCTCCCTACCCCCCACTCTCCCATCTTCCCTGACCCCCACTGCCCCCTTCTCCCCCACCCCCACTCTCTCATCCCCCCACCCCTCCTCCCCACCCCCACTCTCCTTCCTCCCCACCCCACCCTCCTCCACAGCAGCACTCTCCCTCCCACCCCCACTTGCATTCGCCTTCACCCACCCATTCCCCACCACCCCCCTTTCCACCACTCTCTCCTCCCCCACCCCCCATTCTCTCCTCCCCAGCCCCACTCTCTCTCCCCCACCCCCGCTTTCCCCAACTCTCTCCTCCCCCCACCCCCCAAATTCTCTCCTCCCCCAGCCCCACTCTCTGCTCCACCCCTCCTCACCCACCCCCTCACCCCCCTCCCACCCCTACCCTCCCCTCCACCCACTCGCCCCACCTGCATTCTCACCATCCCCCAACCCCACTGTCCCCTTTCCCCCCCCACTCTTCCCCCCACCACCACCCCCCTTCCCCCCACACTCCCTCTCTCCTCCCCCCACCCTCCCCCTCCTTTCACTCTCACTGTCCCCTTCCCCCTAACCCACCTTTTCTTCCCTCCCCCCACTCTCCCCTCTTCCCTGACCCTCAGTCTCCCTTTCCCCCTTCACCTCTCTCATCCCCCACCACCACCCCCCTCCCCTGCTGTCCCCTCCTCCCCACCCCCTCCTCCTCCTCCCCCCCACCCCCTCCTCCTCCCCACCCCTCCTCCTCCCCACCCCCATTCTCTCTCCCCCACCCACACTCTCTCTCCCATTCCTCTCCTCCCCCCTCCTACCCCCACCCTCACCCCCCTCCTACCCCCACCCTTCCCTCCTCCCCCCACCCTCACCCCCCTCCTACCCCCACCCTTCCCTCCTCCCCCCACCCTCACCCCCCTCCTACCCCCACCCTTCCCTCCCCCCACCCTCACCCCCCTCCTACCCCCACCCTTCCCTCCCCCCACCCTCACCCCCCTCCTCCCCCCTCCTACCCCCACCCTCACCCCCCTCCTACCCCCACCCTTCCCTCCCCCCACCCTCACCCCCCTCCTACCCCCACCCTTCCCTCCTCCCCCCACCCTCACCCCCCTCCTACCCCCACCCTTCCCTCCCCCCACCCTCACCCCCCTCCTCCCCCCTCCTCCCCCCACCCTCACCCCCCTCCTACCCCCACCCTTCCCTCCCCCCACCCTCACCCCCCTCCTACCCCCACCCTTCCCTCCCCCCACCCTCACCCCCCTCCTACCCCCACCCTTCCCTCCTCCCCCCACCCTCACCCCCCTCCTACCCCCACCCTTCCCTCCTCCCCCCACCCTCACCCCCCTCCTCCCCCCACCCTTCCCTCCCCCCACCCTCACCCCCCTCCTACTCCCACCCTTCCCTCCCCCCACCCTCACCCCCCTCCTCCCCCCACCCCCACCCTTCCCTCCCCCCACCCTCACCCCCCTCCTACCCCCACCCTTCCCTCCCCCCACCCTCACCCCCCTCCTCCCCCCACCCTCACCCCCCTCCTACCCCCACCCTTCCCTCCCCCCACCCTCACCCCCCTCCTACCCCCACCCTTCCCTCCTCCCCCCACCCTCACCCCCCTCCTACCCCCACCCTTCCCTCCTCCCCCCACCCTCACCCCCCTCCTACCCCCACCCTTCCCTCCCCCCACCCTCACCCCCCTCCTACCCCCACCCTTCCCTCCTCCCCCCACCCTCACCCCCCTCCTACCCCCACCCTTCCCTCCTCCCCCCACCCTCACCCCCCTCCTACCCCCACCCTTCCCTCCTACCCCCACCCTCACCCCCCTCCTACCCCCACCCTTCCCTCCCCCCACCCTCACCCCCCTCCTACCCCCACCCTTCCCTCCACCCACTCGGCCCCCTCCTCCCCCCACCCTCACCCCCCTCCTACCCCCACCCTTCCCTCCCCCCACCCTCACCCCCCTCCTACCCCCACCCTTCCCTCCACCCACTCGGCCCCCTCCTCCCCCCACCCTCACCCCCCTCCTACTCCCACCCTTCCCTCCCCCCACCCTCACCCCCCTCCTACTCCCACCCTTCCCTCCCCCCACCCTCACCCCCCTCCTACTCCCACCCTTCCCTCCCCCCACCCTCACCCCCCTCCTACCCCCACCCTTCCCTCCACCCACTCGGCCCCCACATCCACTCCCCTCCGTGGAGCCGTTGGCGGCTAAAGGCACTTACCGAGCGTGCAGGGAGGAGGAGGAGGGAGCCCCGGACTACTGGAGTCGGGCGGCGGAGGTGGGACTACTCGAGGCGGGCGGCCGCGGGTCTGGGTGAGTGGGGAGGGGGGAGAGAGGAGAGGGGCGCGGCGGGAGGCGCCGCACAAGATGGCGGAGCGTGAGGACGCCGCCATCTCTGAAGTCACGATGCCACCATCGGTGGAAGCGGCCGCTGAAGGAGGAGGAGGAGGAGGAGGAGAAGCTGCCCGCTGCGCTGCGCTGCGGCCTGTGTGCGGTAACGGTGCTGGGCCCGGGCGGGAGGGGGGACTCGAGGACGCCGGGCCCGTGGGTTGAAGGGAAGGATGAGGACCATCAGTCCGACCATCGCCCTCCTGCTCGGGAGACAGTGTCCCCCGGGTGTGGGGGGAGTGTGAGAGGGGGAGTGAGGGGGGGGGGGGGGGGGAGGGGAGAGAGCGGGGGGGGGGGGGGAGGGGAGAGAGCGGGGGGGGGGGGAGGGAGAGCGGGGGGAGGGGGGGGGGGGAGGGAGAGCGGGGGAGGGGGGGGGGGGGGGAGGGAGAGTGAGGGGGGGAAGGGCAGGGAGAGGGCGAGGGAGCGGGGGGAGTGAGGGGAGGCGTTGATTGCGGGCGGGCGGCTCCACTAACGGAGTCCATCTTGTGTGTGCGAGTGAGGAGAGGCCGTGCGGCGAGGCCGTGCGGCGAGGCCGTGCGGCGAGGCCGTGCGGCGAGGCCGTGCGGCGAGGCCGTGCGGCGAGGCCGTGCGGCGAGGCCGTGCGGCGAGGCCGTGCGGCGAGGCCGTGCGGCGAGGCCGTGCGGCGAGGCCGTGCGGCGAGGCCGTGCGGCGAGGCCGTGCGGCGAGGCCGTGCGGCGAGGCCGTGCGGCGAGGCCGTGCGGCGAGGCCGTGCGGCGAGGCCGTGCGGCGAGGCCGTGCGGCGAGGCCGTGCGGCGAGGCCGTGCGGCGAGGCCGTGCGGCGAGGCCGTGCGGCGAGGCCGTGCGGCGAGGCCGTGCGGCGAGGCCGTGCGGCGAGGCCGTGCGGCGAGGCCGTGTGACACACAGCGCTTGGAAAATGTGTTTAGAAATGAAAGTTTGAAAGTTTAAAATGTCTGTAACTTAAAAGATATTCGACCAATGACAATTAAGCTCCCGCGGGCCACATAAAATGAGGTGGTGGGCCTTGAGTTTGACACATGTGGTTTAATGGTTCTTTATTGTCACGTGTACTGAGGTACAGTGACATTTGATTTGCCAACAGCATTACAAAGCTGCAGTGCAGACGGAGATACGATGAAAAAGCCACATTTCCATTGAGGGAAGAGATAAAAACGGTTTCCCCCAACCTCTAAACCCCCCATCCCACCCCCACATAATACAAAAACTAAAAGTACACTAAAACATACAAGTAAAAACAGACTAAAAACAACAAAAGAAGAAAGGGCCGAGACCGGCTGTTGGCAAGGCTGCCATGTACGGTGTTCATTGGTGCATAGTCTCTATTTATCATTTCTCCATTTCCCTTCTCCATTTATTCCCACAGTGCTCCACAGTCATTTAAGATACAGAAGGGATTTTGTAGTTATTACAAAGTATAACCAAGATGTGATTTAATAACTTGTTTTAGTAATTTAATGTTTGCATACCCTGACAAGTGAATTTGGTCCTTTTTCTGTCAGTGCATCTGTCAGCTTACAATCCAGCGGTATGAATATTGATTTCTCTCATCAAGTAACCCTTGCATCCCCTCTCTCTCCGTTCGATACCCCACCCTAGTCATACCAGTTTCAAAGCTGTTTTGTTGAATCTCATTCTCTGCAACTCATTTTCACCTAGCCCACAGCTAGCCTGTTTCCTATGTCATTTCCTATGGCTGCCCGGTGGCGCAGCGGTAGAGTTGCTGCCTTACAGCGAATGCAGCGCCGGAGACTCAGGTTCGATCCTGACTACGAGTGCTGTACTGTAAGGAGTTTGTACGTTCTCCCCGTGACCAGCGTGGGTTTTCTCCGAGATCTTCGGTTTCCTCCCACACTCCAAAGACGTACAGGTATGTAGGTTAATTGAATGGATAAATGTAAAAAAATTGTCCCTACTCCTGTGTACGATAGTGTCAATGTGCGGGGATCGCTAGGCGGTGCGGACTTGGTGGGCCGAAAAGGCCTGTTTCCGCGCTGTATATGAAATATGAAAAAATAATAAATATAACATTTTTTGCATATCTTTTTGCAAGTTCAATTTCCATTTGATGATAATTTGGGATTAAATGCAAACAACTAGGTCATGAGTAAAATTAATGAAATTCATGAGTTAATGAGATATGACTAAAACATGAAATCTATGCAGGGTCTCAGGTCAAGCCATCTATTCCGTTATCTCATCTATCTCCTTGCAGACTAGTCTTTCTCACAGTACCCCTGAATCTCCCACTTCACCAACACTAGGGAAACCTTACAGTGGGCAATTAACCCCACCAACCAACATGTCTTTATGACATTGGAGGAAACTGCAGCACCTGGGGTAAACCCATGAGATCATTGGAAATAGACAAAGAAAGCTGGAGTAACTCAGCAGGTCTGGCAGCATCTCTGGGGAGAAGGAATGGGTGACGTTTCAGGTCCAGACCCTTCTTCAGACTGATGTCAGGGGAGAGGGAGATGCATAGGTAAGGAAGTGTAAGGTGTGGGTTCTTGGGTATCTTGGTTCTTGGTCCTCCAAAATATTCCAAATGGATTTTAACTGGAGGTGGTGGAGTATGGACTTAAGCAAGAAGGTCTTCTTGGAGAAGAAGAGCTGCCTTAAATGTAGTTGCATCTGGTTGAATAACTATAGTAGGGTGAAGACTATTCCATGCTTTAATTGTGCAAGGGGGGAATGAATTGCTATACACATCTATCTTGATAGCCGGTATCTCCAATTGAATCGAATGCCCTCGTCTACTCCTGATAGGTTTGGGTTTGGTGTAGATGTGGTCATCTATGTCGAGCTGACCATTTAACATTTTGTAAAAACAGGTCAAGCGGTGGGCTTAACGTCTGTCTTGGAGCGGGTTCCACCCCAATGGATTTAGAAGTTGGGTAACACTCGCTTCTCTCTCAGGTATTTGTAACAAAACCAGCTGCCTGTCTTTGGACACGTTCGATGGAAGAAATGTTTCTATTTGTGTATGGGTCCCATGCTGCAACGGCGTAGTCCAAATGTGGTCTAACAGAGGGTCAAGAGTGAAAACAGGACAAAGAAAATTGAGACAAAGGAAAATGTAGAGTAGATCATTGTTGGCTGGGAGAAGGTAACAATAAAG
Organism: Rhinoraja longicauda; assembly: GCF_053455715.1. Classification (NCBI taxonomy): domain Eukaryota; kingdom Metazoa; phylum Chordata; class Chondrichthyes; order Rajiformes; family Arhynchobatidae; genus Rhinoraja; species Rhinoraja longicauda. Next base: position 46,374,842 of record NC_135968.1, read on the forward strand.
CAAACAGAGATAAAATGTGGTCGGAGACAGTAAGACTGGTCGGAGAACTGGGACGGAGAGGGGATGGAGAGAAAGGGCAAGCAAGGGTTACTTAAAGTTAGAGAAGTCAATGTTCATACAGCTTGGGTGTATACTGCCCAAGTGAAATACAGTAGGAGGATCATTGGAAAATTGTACAAACATCACACAGGTAAGACTGGAAGTCAGGTTTCAATCAGTTGCTGGAACTATGAAGCATCAGCACTACCTGCTGTGCTACTGCCCTGTCTGAAGATGGTTTTCAAATTTCTTGCTCAGGTCATTACATCCACTAAATGCAGCACTGGTTTCAAAAGCTTTCACATTACTCTCGAAAACACAACATTGGATCTAAATGTACGTTATTTTCCTCTCAAACCTACTTCAACAATTTTCTTTCTCTAAGTGATACCGATCATAGAGGATTAAGAAAACTGAAGTAAGAATTCTATTAATATGGTTAATCCTCCCTCAGAGTTCCGCATTGTCTGGAAGTAACGAACTTGAACAGTATTGATAATCTAGTTGAAATGACTCTGTCTCGAAACTTATGTTGAAAGACTGGAGCGACTAGGCTTGTATACACTGGAATTTAGAAGGATGAGAGGGGATCTTATCGAAACATATAACATTATTAAGGGGTTGGACACGTTAGAGGCAGGAAACATGTTCCCAATGTTGGGGGAGTCCAAAACCAGGGGCCACAGTTTTAGAATAAGGGGTAGGCCATTTAGAACGGAGATGAGGAAAAACTTTTTCTGTCAGGGAGTTGTAAATCTGTGGAATTCTCTGCCTCAGAAGGCAGTGGAGGCCAATTTTCTGAATGCATTCAAGAGAGAGATAGATAAAGGATAGCGGAGTCAGAGGGGTATGGGGAGAAGGCAGGAACGGGGTACTGATTGAGAATGATCAGCCATGATCATATTGAATGGCGGTGCTGGCTCGAAGGGCCGAATGGCCTACTCCTGCACCTATTGTCTATTGTTTATTGTGTAGTGAGTCCAAACGAGCGATATTATCCAAAAACTTTATTGTCGATAAAACCCGTGACAAACGCAACGTACTTACTCTTGGACTAACACTAACTTTGCTCGCTAATCTAATCTCTAACTCTAGTTTGCCGCCAGGCACTCAAATACCTCGCGCTCCCGCACCACGTGACCCGTGAACCAATCCGAGGGTTCTAGACTACCTGGCCAATCCGTATGTCCCTGCATGACCCCCCCCAGAACCCTCGAAACCATACCTCACGGGCGCCCGAACCTCCCGCCCGGAACGTGTACGGAGGGGGGAAACCGATACCCCCAGCGTGACAGGAGGTGGGGTGGAAGCCGCCGCTGGAGGCGATGGGGGGTCCACTGGAGCGGAGGGTGTGGGTGACGGGGGGCACTTGATCGGCAACGGCGGCCCGGGCCCAACCATAGGTGGCGGAGGCCCGAGAGGTGGCAAACAGGGCGCCGCTGGCGGGACCAGTGGAGCGGCCACCGGCCGGCCCCGGCGCGGAGGCTGAGCCACCGACACGGGGAGATCCTGGTCCAAATGGGCAGGCTTCAGCCGGGACACCGAAACGAGCTCCTGCCGATTTCCCACCTGCAAGGTGAAGGTGACAGTCCCTCTTTTCAGCACCTGGAACGGGCCCTGGTAAACCGACCGAAGAGGGGGGCGGTGGGAATCTTTCCGAAGAAACACGAAATCACAGCCCCGCAAGTCCGACGGAACGTGAACTGCTGTGCTTCCGTGACTGGAGGTCGGGACTGGAGCCAGAGAACCCACCCGTGCCCGGAGGGAGCCCAAAACTGACGTGACGGATGGCGGCAAGGCGGGAGTGGAAGAGAGAATGTCACCCGGCACCCGCAGGGGCGAACCGTAGACGAGCTCGGCCGAGGATGTGCCCAGCTCAGCCATCGGGGCCGTACGAATGCCGAGGAGGACACAAGGCAGCTGGTCAGCCCAATCGTGGCCGGTCAGGCGAGCACAGAGGGACGCCTTCAGCTGCCGATGGAAGCGCTCAACCTTCCCGTTGGCTTGGGGATGATAGGCGGTGGTCTGCTGTAAGCGAGAACCATACAGCTGTGCCAGCGCGGCCCAGAGGGACGAGGTGAACTGGGCCCCCCGATCCGTGGTGATGATAGCTGGGACGCCGAAACGGGCCACCCAATGCAACGCCAGGGCCCGTGCACAGGAGGCCGCCGAGGCGTCCGACAATGGGAGCGCCTCCGGCCAACGCGTGAACCGATCAACTACCGTCAGCAGATGAGTATAAACCCTAGAATCGGGCAATGGACCCACCAAATCCACATGGATGTGGAAAAATCGGACGGGGGGAACCTCGAATCTCTGGTATGGGGGCTGGACATGGCGATGAACTTTGGAGGTCTGGCACGGAATGCAGGCGCGTGCCCAGGCTGCCACCTGCTTCTGCAGGCCGTGCCAGACAAACCAGTCAGCCACCATGGCTGAAGTCGCCCTGATGGATGGATGTGCCAGGCCATGAATGGCCTCAAAAACCTTACGCCGCAGTGCGGCAGGCACCACCGTGCGAGGGCGTGGAAGGGAAACGTCACAACACAACTTGGTACCTGTGGGGCCACACGCCACCTGCTCCAAACGCAGTCCCGAGGCTGTGGTTGCGTACACCGCGGCAGTCCCTTCCAGGCGCTGAACCTCCGCTAGCTCCTGGAAATCCACCTGTTTACCCACCACGGCTACGGAGGGAATGGCCGGCCGGGACAGGGCATCAGCAACGGCATTCAGCCTACCCGCAATATGACGGACATCGGTGGTAAACTTCGAAATCAGGGTGAGGTGCCGCTGTTGGCGTGCCGACCACGGATCAGAAACCTTAGCAAAAGTGAATGTCAGAGGTTTGTGATCCGTGTAGGCCACAAAAGAGCGGCCTTCCAAAAAATAACGAAAGTGGCGGACTGTTAAATAAAGGGCCAGGAGCTCCCTATCAAATGCACTATACTTGAGCTCCGCTCGAGAGAGCTGCCTGCTGAAAAACGGCAGGGGCTGCCAGTGACCGTCGACCTGCTGCTCCAAAACCTCACCCACCGCCACGTCTGAGGCGTCCACCGTCAGAGCCGTGGGGGCGGAGGAGCGCGGGTGTACGAGCATGGTGGCATTGGCCAGGGCCTGTTTGACCGCGACAAAAGCCGTCTCTGCAGCTGCGGACCATACCAACTCAGCGGGGTTACCCGCGAGGCATTGAAAAAGGGGGCGCATGACCCGAGCTGCTGCAGGCACGAACCGGTGATAAAAGTTCACCATGCCCACGAATTCCTGCAATCCCTTGATGGCAGTAGGGCGTGGGAAAGAGCGGACCGTGTCCACTTTAGCTGGCAAAGGAGTGGCACCGGCCGGAGTAACCCGGTGACCCAAAAAATCCACAGCTGACAGGCCAAATTGGCATTTGTTCGGATGGAGAATCAGGCCGTGGTCCTGCAGCCTCTGGAACACCGTGCGGAGGTGGACCAAGTGCTCCTGGACCGAACGGCTGGCAATCAAAATATCATCAAGGTAAATAAACACAAACGGCAACCCTCGACCCACCCGGTCCATCAGACGCTGGAATGCCTGAGCTGCATTTTTAAGGCCGAAAGGCATACGCAACCATTCAAACAACCCGAACGCAGTAATGGTAGCCGTTTTTGGAATGTCCGGCGGGTGGACCGGGATCTGATGATATCACCGCACTAAATCGATTTTTGAAAAAGTTGTAGCCCCCTCCAGGCTAGCTGTGAAGTCCTGAATGTGCGGAATCGGGTAGCGGTCCGGCCGTGTTGCCGCGTTGAGTCGACGGAAATCCCCACATGGTCTCCACCCCCCAGACGCTTTGGAAACCATATGCAAGGGGGAGGCCCACGGACTACTCGAAGGCTGAATAATTCCCAGCCTCTCTAAGTTTAGGAACTCCTCTCGAGCCATGGCCAGCTTGTCGGGTGGGAGGCGCCGTGCCCGGGCAAAAGCCGGCGGCCCCTCGGTCGGGATGAAATGAACGACCCCGTGCTTCTCGGAAGGTGCATCGAAACGCTGGACGAGGAGCTGCGGGAAGTCGGCTAGGACCGCATCGAACTGACCGGGAGCCGTGGTAATGGCTTGGATCGCTGGGCTGGGTGGGGCGGCCCCTCCCGCGGACGTCTGCGACCAAAGAAAACACCCATAGGAAATCTGCACC